>NC_081406.1:535138790-535326290 GCF_030272615.1 Cryptomeria japonica
ATGTGTTTCGGTTAACACATCCCCTTCTCAAATTGATAACCATGAGTTTAACAACATTCTAAAACATGCAATGTCGATTTCCCTAATATCAACTCATTCTAGCATTAAAATAATTTGATGTCTCTAATGCATGGAGTGCCTAACATGCAACTATATATATATATATATATATATATATATATATATATATATATATATATATATATATATATATATAGATATATATATATATATACATATATATATATATATATATATATATATATATCTGTGTGTGTGTGTGTGTCGAATACGATATATACATATATATACATGTATGTGTGTGTATATATATATATATACAAATAAACATCAAATTTAACTCTTCATGTAATTACATCCTTTGTATAAAATAAAAATTCATTTACGCAAGAAGCATTCGATGCAACTACTGTGGTGTCTGAGATTCCATCTCCATACTGAAATCAAAAAGCTAAAACAACTAAACCTGAACCAAGTTCTCGCCTTCATCCACATTCACCTGTTCTTGCATTCACTTGCAATCGATTGTTCATTAGCAATGTCAATCCCCAATTTTCACAATAAAATAATTTAAATCATTCATTTGCATTTAAATTTCCATTTCATTTCATTATCCATCTAATTTCAATTTAATTTCACACAAGCATAATATATATATATGCGGTACATAACATCCTTCCCCACCTGGAAGAGACATCGTCTTGATGTCTTATTAATCCATCAATAAGCAAATAGTATCTCAAACATCATGAAATAACAACCACACATCATAGTCTCAAATCAAAACATAAACAATAACAATAGCATCCATGCTATCCAAGTTCACAACATGTAACTCAAAATCAGAGTATCAAAGTATCTCATGTGATGAGCAAATACTAATTTATGAAAGCAAATGAGGAAATTGATGGTCAATCCTCTCAACATCCTCCCATTTAGTACTATTCTCAAAATAATGGTCCCACAAGACCTTATACTGAGTAAAATCTCTACTATGTAGGTTAACGCTACACTGATCTAGGATTCAGATGGGCTCCACTAGCACCACCCCTGGATCCTGTACCTGTAAAGATCGCCAATCAAGAATATGAGATGCATTAGGATGATATGGTTTCAACAAAGAAACATGGGAAACATTATGGATTCGAGCTAGAGAAGGTGGTAAAGCTAATCTATAAGAAATTGGATTAATGACTTCCAGCACATCAAAGGGTCCCACATATCTCAGTGCCAACTTTGATGATTTTCCAAATGAGATAGAGCTCTTATGAGGCTTAACCCTCAAAAAGACTTTATCTCCTGCAACAAACAGTCTAAAAGTCATGTTTCTATCAGCATAGATCTTTTGTCTATCGGCTACCTCCTTCAACCTACTCTTGATCAATTTCATCTGCTCATCCATTTCCTTGAGAAAATAAGGACCAATGATGACCTTATCTTCCATCCTATCCCAACTAATGGGTGTGAAACACTTTTGTCCATAGAGTGCCTCAAAAGGTGACATCCTTAATGATGCATGAAATGAGTTGTTATAAGCAAACTCAACCAATGGCAAAAAATCCTCCCACTTGTACTGTTGATCCATGCAGTACATTCACAGAAGATCCTCCACTACTTGATTAAGCCTTTCCGATTGGCCATCTGTCTGAGGAGGATACGATGAACATAAATTTAATCTAGTTCCCAAAGCTACATTTAGTGTCATCCAAAACCTAGACATCATCTTGGTATCCCTATCTGATATGATGGTTTCTGGTACACCATGCAATCAGAAGATCTCTTGCACAAATTTATTTGCAAGAATAAAAGATCTGTCTTTGAGATTCCCAAGTATGAAATGTGCAACTTTTGGCAACTTATCAACAACTACTAAGATGGTATCATGATTGTTCATGCTCATAGGTAATCCTTGGATAAAATCCATATTGATTACTTGCCACTTATACTCAAGTATGACATATTGAAATAAAAGTCCTACTGGATGAACATGCTCAAATTTCACTCGTTGGTATTCAAAACATTGTGCCACATACTCTATCACATTTTTCCTGAGTTTAGGCCAAAAGTACAAAGTTCTCAACTCAACTACCATCTTCGTTATTCCAAGATGTCTTGAGTAAGGTGTATTGTGCACCTCATGAAAGTTCATCTTCCTTAAGTCTTCATCTTCAGGAATATACATTCTCCTTTGGTATCTCAAAATACCATCATGTTCCAACTCATATCCATCAAATCGATGATCTGAAGGATCTGTTTCCAAGGCTTGTTTGACCCTTAGGTAATGCTCATCTTCAGGGAGATCCTATAACACTTGTTGCTTCAAGTTTGACCTTGTTGTAACTATAGCATATAAATGTCTTCTTCGACTGAGATCATCTGCTACTCTATTTTCCTTTCCCTTGATATATTAAAAACCAAAAACATACTCACTTAGGAACTCAAGCCACCTTCTCTGTCTTGCATTAAGGTTAGGCTGTGTAAAGATGTACTTCAGTACTAAATGATCTGTCTTCAGCTCAAATGCCTTCCCTAGAAGGTAATACCTCCACATCTATAATACATGAACAATAGCCAAAAGCTCTAAGTCATGTGGTGCCTAGTTCAATTTATATTGCTTCAGTTTCCTAGACTCGAAAGCAACCACTTTTCCTTCTTGCATCAACACTGCTCCTACACCTTCACCTAAAGAATCTTTAATCACTGTGAAGTGTCCATTAGGATCCGATATAACCAAGACTAGTGTTGATGTCAACTTCTGCTTCAAAAGTTGAAATGCCTCTTTGCACTTCTCACTCCATTCAAATTTCTTTCCCTTCTTTGGAAGAGAACTAATAGGTGTTGCTATCCTAGAAAATCCTTCCACATATTTCCTGTAGTATCCTGCAAGACCCATAAAAATTCGAACCTCTGTGACATTCTGAAGTGTTGGCCAATCTACAATTGCCTCTATGTTTGCAGGATCAACAAAAATTCCCTCTACAGATATAACATGGCCTAAATAGTGCACCTTTTCCTGAAAGAAAGCACACTTCGAAAACTTACCAAAAAACTTTCGATCTCTTAGCCACTGCAAGATTATTCTCAAGTGTTTATAATGTTCCTCTTCATTCTTGGAATAAATCAAGATACCATCAATGAATATAAGCACAAAATCATCCAAGTAATCTCTAAAGATACTATTAAGAAGGTTCATGAATGTTGTTGAAGCATTTGTTAGACCAAAAGGTACTATTGTGAACTCATCATGCCCATACTGAGTTTGAAATGTTGT
Source organism: Cryptomeria japonica (assembly GCF_030272615.1). Lineage (NCBI taxonomy): Eukaryota > Viridiplantae > Streptophyta > Pinopsida > Cupressales > Cupressaceae > Cryptomeria > Cryptomeria japonica. Next base: position 535,142,083 of record NC_081406.1, read on the forward strand.
CTTTGGAATATCCTCATCCTTAATCCTCAATTGGTGGTAACCCGATCTAAGGTCAATCTTAGAGAATACCATAGTACCCTTCATTTGATCAAATAGCTCATCTATCCTAGGCAAAGGAAACCTGTTCTTAATGGCCACCTTGTTCAGCATTCTGTAATCAATACATAATCTCAAGGTTATATCCTTCTTCTTCATGAAGATTACTAGAACACCCCACAAAGATACACTTGGTCTTATGAAACCTTGCCTAGGCAACTCTTGCAATTGAACCTTAAGTTCATACAATTTCGTGGTAGTCATTCTATAAGGAGCCTTGGATTGTGGCTCGGTTCTAGGTAAGAGTTCAATAGAGAAATCAAATTCTCTCTTTGGTGGTAACTCTGAAATATTTTCTGGAAAGACATCTAAGAACTCTCTGAGAACTGGATAATCCTTAGGACTCTTCTTGGCATTATCCAAGTCACTCACAAGTATAGAAAAAATGGAACATCCCTTCCTTTGTGATTTCTTGAGTTGCATACCTGAGACATGTCTTAATTCAAGAGGCTTTTGAGACCCATGAATCTCAACCGGATTTCCAGAACCATCTAAGCAACTAACGACTTTGTGCTCAGTTAACCAATTAATACCTAAGATCACATCATATGATCCTAGTGGTGCTACATATAGATTAACCCAAGTTTTGAAATTAGGAAGCTCTAAATCACTACAAAATAGACATGAATCTACCCTCTTCTCTACTTGATTCCCATATTGAACCATCCATGCATGTGACATATAGCCAGGTCTACTAGGTAATTTAGATACTACTTTAGGATCAATAAAGCATTCAGTAGAACCTGTATCTATCAAAATAGAAACTGATCAAGTCTTTTATTCTTGTTGCTTGATCTAGCTCTAGTAGTTATAGAACCCATTGCAAATCAACAATTCCTGCATCAAGGAATGTTTCTTTAGCGTAATGGTCATACGCCCTAGTGTTATAAACCTAGAGCTCTAATACCAAAATGTAAAGACGTAAACGCTTTAACTTTAATAAAAGAACGAAAACTCTTTAACTTCAAACAAATCTATAATTCCCTTAATAAATTCATTTGTTCTATTTCAAATCATTCCAAATGCTCATAATGCCATTAAAAATAAGTCATAAAATTTGCAAGTTTAAAAGTTGAAACAACCAAGTCCATATCATTTATATAGGTAAATAATTATAATTTTATAAAATGATTATCCTTTCATAATATTCCAACATACTCCACATTATTCATAGTTACATTACAAGACTCAGGTATTCTACAGTCTTAAGTTAACAATATACAAAAATAAGATATTATACAATAATGAGAGAAGATACATCATTTAATCTTTGATCCATAAGCTATCTTCAGTTCAATCCTTCGAATGAAGACAAGAACAAGATTCAAGTGATTTTTTTACCAACCTTGAAGCATATGCTTCCTTGGAATTCTTAATCAATCAAGAATACCCGACCCTCCATGAATTGCTTAGCAAGAAGAATTATGAGCACACATTATTTTAAATCTATGTTCCTCATTTTGTCAGATAATCATTTCAGCATGCATTAACTCTTTATTTTGATATTAATCATCTATGTTTCTGTGTTTCCATTATAAAAAAATAGATTTAGTATATGTTTCAATAACAATAATAAATTTCTAGAATTCAAGTTTTCATGTATATATTTACTTTCATGATATCTAATTAAGTTTGCTTGTTTAAATGTTTTCTACAGGTTCGTACAAGTTTGGTATAAATCAACATGTTACCTCTTTTTAGATTGAGATCCGAAAATACATATATCAGCATATAATGAAACCTATCTTCTTATACACACACACACACACACACACACACACACACACACACACATATATACATGTATATACACATATATACATATATATACACACATATATGTATATATGCTGTTTTGTGACTTTTCACTGCCAATATCAGCATATTTGAAAACAAATCTTTTAGAGATCATATACTAACAAAGATAAATAAATAAGAAAATTTGAAAGGAGATGTAATCTGGGAATGTTTTTCATCTGATTATGTAAATCTAGAAGTGTATATGTTTTCAGCATACAAGTGAGAAATAATTTCATGGATTTCATCAATCCATATATATTCTTATGGATATTTTGGACGTGACTAAAGCATTTGGACCAATACATATTAGTTCCCGTGAAGGCAGGATACTATTGCATTCATGCAGTTTAATTTTTCAATTAATTTCATCAATCATATTGCAGAATTAAAATTTTAAATGAAACTTCTAATGTTTATATTTATTTTTAATTTTATATAACTGTACAAATATCAATTTTCTTTCTTTTTATTGATTACAATCAGTATACAATTCGATATTTTTTAATATTCCATATTTTAATTCAATGCGGGAAATAATATCATTTGTACAAAACCTGTCTCATCAATATTTTCAGAACATCAAAAAAGCTATAAAGCATTAAAAAAAGCCAGCGGATGCCTTGGGCCCACATCCCCGTACTGTTGTCATTTACTTGCCTGCCCAATAAATGTAAAACTAGGCTTACAAGTTCTTTTTTAAATATGAGAGTTTGAATTCACATTTCAAAGGTATGGATTAAATAGTTGTTTAAACCTTTTAAGGCATAAAGAAAGCTACGTTGGATCATCTATGTTAAGGATTAAATTTGCATTAATTTGTGACATTAATTTATTTATTTTTAAAAAATTTATTAAAACAATTATTGATGTTTTAGATTATGTGTTAGGTTTCTTATTTATTTATTAGGGTAAAGAATTAATTGATTTATTAAATATTAATAATAAATGATTTTTAAATGTAATGATTATTATGTTTATATTAAGTTGAAAATGTTGTGTATTTCTTGTTGTGTGGAGTTTTATTATTGTAAAATATTTTTTAAATAGAAATGAGATTGAATGATTGTAGTTTAATTGGTAAGATTCAATTGGTGAGGATGATTGTATACTTTTTATTACATCATCCATCAAGATTCACAATCTTTCACACATTCGACTAAATTTAAATTTTAAATGACTTTGATTGACTAGATTCCTCTACATATGATTTAATTTAAATATCTTCTTCATAATATTATAATAATATTTATGTCAAAATAAAGATATTTTTTTGTTAATTTTTTTTTCATTTAAATATATATTTCATCTTAATATTAAATCCTTCACGTAAAAATTAAATTTTTCATAATTATATAATTTGATTATTTTAAAATATACAGATTATAGTGATTTAACCTCAATTTCATATTATTAGATGCATGTTTTCAATAATTATGTTTTTATGAGAAGTAAATGTACATTGTATATAAGTAAATTTGCTTTGTTCAATATCATATTAGTTATACATCAATTCAATTACGGAGTGTAGATTAAGCAATTTAACTATAAAAAAAATAATATAAAAAATTTGTAATGCTTTAAATTTTGTGACAAATTTTGTTACATATATATATATATATGTAAAACACATATAGCAAAAGTACACATATAAAGTGGTCCATCTTTTCTTTTGCCCCTACAAAAACTATTAATATATTTTTCATAGAATTATTAAATAAAGAGAATATAATATATAATATAATTTTTACAAATAATATTAATTAAGAAAATAAAACTTTGATAAATATAAATATTTGTTTACTTTTTTATAAATTTTAAATTTTAAAAGAATTAAGAATTTACTTTTTACATTTTTAATACATTCTATTTTATTTAAAATTTTTTAATTTGATTTTATTTATAACTTTTAATGTAAGCATTAAATTTTTCAATATAGTTTAATTTTATTTTTAGCATTTTATTTCAAGTAGGTTTATCTTTAACTCCCCCTCTCCCTCTCTCTCTATCTATTTATCTCTCTTCCTCTCCCCCTCTATCTTCATCTTTACTTTTATCGTCACTAAACTAATGGCAAGAACATGATGCTTTGTGTCTCTTTGTTTTTCTTGGAATTATCCTGAATCATTTAGTGGGCAATGAGTATGAGAATGTTTGTAATTATTAATTAAAAGAATTATTATTGAAAAAGGTTATTGTACTTTACAATTGTGAGGGACAACCCCTTCATATAATAGGGATATTTGAAAGACTTTTGATAATTTTATTAAAAAGTATAAAAGGAGGAAAGGGGAGAAGAGTAATAGATGCAAAATGAAGAAAGTTTTGGTTAGATTAGATAAGAAAATCAATATAAGATTATTTGACACAAATAAAATAAAGAAATGAGGAAAAGGATAACAAATTTGATTTCTATGTAAAATGTTAACAATAAAAGGAAAAATGAAAGTTTGCAGCTATAACATACAAAGAAAAACAAAAAAGTGAATTGCAATTATATATAGTAATAATCTCCAACTCATGAAAAATAGGATAAACCAATAACAAAATCATAATATATTTCTTCTTTACAAAATATGAAAACAATCTTTACTCATGATCACATCCAAAAATAATAAAATTCCTTTTTCTCCCCATATATATGTAAAGAGATGAACCGGTAGAAATGAAAAATAACTATTTTAATAATTTTACTCCTACCTAAATAATTGACAACTACTTTTTAACCTATCTTTTACCCAAACCCTCACTTCTAAATTATTTATGTCATTAATTACATGAATAATTTGTTGTTGTTAAAATTTACATGAATAATTTGGTGAATCATGTTTCTTGATGTACAAATTTTCTACGGGTATTATAGCTGCTTGTATAATGTTACTTCAATTTATGGGATACCCTTATATTATTTTGCAAAGTGTACATCAAATGAAATAATATGAGGATTAGGAATTTTACACCTTGAAAATCCATATAAAATTATAAATAAATGTCTATAGTGTATTATAATACTTGGGTATTCATGAAAATGAGTGCATCATATTTGGGAGGAACCTTGAGATTTCTAGATGGCACACTACTTCACTTGGCATTTATATTAAAATATGTGTAAGAGCATCTATGCTATTGTAGGATGTATACTTGAGCATCTATGACATTGTAAGATGTATAAGAGACACTTTTAAGATCATCGAATAAAATATATGACGGTTGCCTAGTGGAATAGATGGAGCATATTTGACTACCTTCACATATGTAAGAGCATCTTGTAAGAGGATTAAATAGAAAATATTGGAGTGACCAAAATTGGTGAGTGAAATATTTGACCTTGGGAGCTACATACTATCCACAAAAGGTGGACTCATTATGAGGAGGCACTATAATTAAGGCTACCAATATAGGCATCTGAATTGGGTCCTTTGGTCTGGCCCATGGTATTGTAACCATTGGTAGTTTCTTGGATTACCTTTTCCTATATATTAGATTCTTGGGATGTGACTTCCATGGCGGTGTTCAAAATGTAAGGAATTAATTTCACTAAATCACTAGACCAAGAAACTTTATAGGAAAATCTTTAATAATAAGTGAAAAAACATTATACCTGTAAATCCAAAATTAGACATATCTATGATTCTAACATTAACCCTATAAGAGAGGAGATGCATGTAAGTTTATACTAAAACAAAATAGTAGAAGAGAAAACACATAACACAAGATATACATTGCGATTATTATGTAAAAATATGTCGCAAGATTAACTTTTAACGTTCTACAATTTTAAATTTTGAGGACTTTTGAGGGTTTGAAATCAATGGTTTTGTCAAGGGGAACCCTCTCAAGATTTGCTATCCAAAGTGGTTGTTTCTAAGGCCACTTCAATGGGGTCGAAGAAGGACAAGGCATCAACCTCTTCATTGGTGGGGGGTTAGGAAACATAAAAGACACCCATTTCCCCTCCCTATGGTCTTCATTCCTTTCCTAAAGAAGATCTAGTGTCTTATGCTGATAAGTTGGTGGGGGCTAGATCTCCACAAATGGGCAAAGCTAGGTTATTGGATGTTGCTTTGAAGGTTTTTAGAACAAAGGACAGTTTGGGAGTGTTGGTTCCTAATGATTTTCTACATGAAGCAATAGAAGGGTTACAATTATCTCTTATTGATAAGTTCATTACCTTTAGAACCAATATTGACCAAGTGAGGAAATGGGTGGTTGTTGTCTGGAAGTTAAAGGTAGTGATAATATCAACACTATGGCTATTGGCCTTTTCTTATTTAGCTTTGTGGTTCAAGAAGATTTCATTAGGTTTTAAATAGAGGTCCTTAGGCCTTGATAATAGTTTCTAGAATTTCCTCTCCTTATGCACATGGAAGCATGGATTTAACATGTCTTCTTATCTTGAGTCAGTGGCTCCAACTTAGGTCTGACTCATGGGGCTTCCTTTGGAGTTCTAGAATTATAATTTTTTTAGGGCACTAAAAATTCTTTTAGACATCTACTAGCTATGGAGAATGTCATCCAATAGAAATCCAGATTGGTTTTTTCTAGGATATGTGTGAATTTGACTATCAACATGATGTTGCCAACTAGTATAACCCTAAAAACCCTTTTTGGTTTGTGGAATCAACCTATTGAGTATAAAAATGCAAGGTCTTTTTGTCAAATCCATGAAAGATATAGTCATTTAAGTGATAACTGCAACCAACAACTTATGGCTAGAAACAAAAAGGTGGATATTCAATATATTCTATATTGTGTCCCTAAATCTCTTGCTTTGGTGAGGGACATGTTTAAATGGGATGATAATTCGGAAGAGAATGACCTAGTTTTGGATTCAAATTTGAATTTAGGACCAAGTGAAGAGAAAGCTATGGAGAAGGTTTGTGGTGTCTCTTCAAAGGAGCAAGACAATGTTGATTTCTAGGGTGGCCCTCAAGAGATGTTTCAGCATGATTATGTATCACAACAAGAAATAATTGTCATCCTTATTTTTAAATTGGGTAAGGAAGAAGTTTTGAAGAATATGTCTAAAGTTTTAAGTAAAGATCAAGAGAATATTTTCTCAAGGAAGAAGATGCATCATGTTTTTCAACTTGAAAATGAATTAGTTATCAATGGTGAAGATAAAGTACCACATCATTTCTCAAGTAGTGGGAATTTTGTGGAAGATGAAGAGATCGAAATTGAAATTAAATAAAGACAACAAGATAAAGAGAAATCCGCTCTTCCTAATTTGGATAATGCAACTAAGATTAACAAAGTGGAAGTTACAAACACTTTTTTTAATTCTTTGGAAGGTTTGAGTAGAGATCTAGAGGAATATTTATCTCTACTTGGACTTGGGGCTAATACTGTAAGGGCACATCCTTTGAAACTTATGTATGAAAATTAAATAGAGGAATGGATTCAAGTTAATGGTAAAGCTAAAAATTAAAAAAAATCATATTTTGGGGGAGAACGTAGACAAGGCAGACCTTCTTAGAGAGAATCGAGAGCTTGAGACGTTGCTCATGATGTTGCCTCAGGAAAAAAAAAACCATGGATAGCCTCTTGGGGCCTATAAAACATAAAAATAGGTGTTTCTAATGGGAGGGAATTGGCCCCAATTGGAGTCCATAACTAGGATGTATTGATTGTTCTTTAGTTCTTTCCTTTTTAATTTTAATGTGTTAGGAATTAAGGTGTCTCAACCTTGGCAATTCCAAATTATGTATTTATTATTATTTTAAAATTTCCCATGGTTGTTTGGCATTTATGTAATTAAATAATTATGCTCTAACATAAGGGGTGTGGGTTTTATTAGTTGGGACTTTTTCCACATGTCGATGCCTTAAAAAATCAAGTTTTTAGTTGTCAAAAGATACCCATCAAGTGGTATAACATGTAGGGCCTATTTTTAGGGATGTTATGATGAATTCCATGACAATTGTAAGGGCTAAACGTGGGGTGAATCATTTTAGATGTGGGAATAATTTATTATGGCATGCATAAGAGCATCCTTACATTTGTTATTAATAGCCTATGATGCATCTAAGAGTATCTCCTATATTTGGGGGAGTCTTATGACAACCTATAAGAAGGTGTAATGTCGTGTAAGAGGCTATGTTTTGGAATGTAGGGGTCGAATGCAATTTTACCATGGATATTTTGGAACCTCATTTTGGCTCATGGTAATGTTTTAAGGTGGTAAATTGAGCCCCTAAGGGTCTACATAAATAGGGGTTGAGTTGGATACATGTAAGTTGTTTTATAGGTACACAGATGTTGTCGAATTGATGCAAGATTGAGGAAATATTTTTCTATTTTAATCTATTTGAAGAGTAATAAATATTTTCTCTCTTTTCTTATAGGATTTTTTTTCCAAAAGGGTTTCTCCATGTAATCACGGTGTTATGTGTTTATTGATTTGTGGTGTTATCTTTTGATGTTATAGCTGATTTCTTTCATACAATAAACATTGTTAGATTTGACTTATAGTTTGATTTGAAGATTCTATTATTGCTATCCACCTCTTATTTTCTAAAATTTGGTATTAGAGCTTGACCAGTTATGTGCCTTTGGTGACCTAGAAGAAAGTTTTTTTGAGCATTTGTGGGAGTTTCAGTAGATTTTTTTTTGTAGATTTGTGTTGATATCATGGCTGCAACTTCATCTCATTTGGACATAGAGAAGTTGAATGGAATGGGTTATGAGTTTTGGAAGCTTAAAATGGAAATCTCCTTGAAGAAAGAGATCAATGGGTGGTTGTAACAAATAGTGAGAAGCCTTCTTTTGATATGATTCTTCATTCCCACGAGGCCAATTGCAAATCTTGAGGGCCCTTGTAGTTGGTTATTTGGGCTGGATTTATTGGCCTTATCTTTGTATGGGTTGCCTACTGTCTTTAGAGGAAGTCCCTATTTTTTTGGTTGTGACTCTCTCTTCTTGGTTGAGCGGTCAAGTTCTTTCCCTTGTTTGTTTTGTAAAGGGTTTTGGGTCACTTCAAAACCTGTTTTTCACTTAATAAAAAACAAATAGTGAGAAGCCAGATAAAATTTCTAATGAAGACTAGGCTCGAAGGTGTATAAAAAGGTACAAGGTACTATTAGATTGTGTCTTTCAAATTTTGTTCTTTTAAATGTGTCAAAAGAGAAATCAACATATGCTTTGTGGAATCGAATTGGTGAGATCTACCAAGCCAAAAGTTTGGTAAATAAACTTTACTTGAAACAAAATTGTTTTCTCTTAAGATGAAGGAAGGTGATACAATAGTTGAGCATTTGAATTCATTTAATTTAATTTTGAGTCAACTAGCCTCTATTGATATTTCGAGTGAAGAAGAGGATAAATGCATTATGATTCTTTGTTCTTTACTTGATTCATGGGAAAATTCCATTCTTGTTATCACTACTAACCTTGAAGATCCAAAGACGAATGCACTTGTTGGAGTTTTGTTGGCACAAGAAATGAGGAGAAAGGCTATGGGTAGTTTGGGTGATGCTCTTAATGCCAAGGGAATGCCTAAAGAAAGAGGGTCTAAAGGAGATAAGAATGGGCCCAAGGTAAGTCTAAGGGAAGATCTAAAAATCCTAGTAAAAAGGATAGAGTGACGTGTCAGAACTGTAGAAAGAGAGGGCATGCCAAGAAGGAATGCAAGATCCAAACAAACAGTTTGATTCCTCTACAGAGAAATCCTCAAGATCAGGTGATGATGCTTTGATTTCTTCTCTTCATGTTATGACTAAGAACATTGGTTAATTGATTCAAGATGCTCGTACCACATGATTCCTCATAAGGAGTGGTTTTCCACATATGAGAAGTATGATGGAGGGGAAATCTACCTCGATGATATCTCTTCATAACCTATTATCAGAAGGGATAAGATTCAGTTGTATTTCAGTGATGGGCGAATTAAATGTCTTTTAGGTGTTTTGCATGTCCTAGGTTTAGAAAGAAATTTAATTTCAGTTTCTATGTTGAATGATATGGGATTGCATGTAACATTTGACAAGTATGGTTGTAGATTACGAAGAGGAAATTTGGTGGTAGCAAGAGGGACAAGAAAGGAGACTCTTTTTAAGCTTGACGCCACCATAGTTGTTAAATCTTCTAATGTAAGTGAATCTGAAAATACTTGTATGTTGTGGCACTGTAGATTGGGCCATATTAGTGACAATGGCTTAAACCCCATTTTGAATAAAAAATTGTTAGACGGTTTTTCTTATTCTGATGAGAGTTTTGAATTTTGTGAAGATTGTGTGTTTGGAAAAAAAATAGAAATTCATTTCCTTCAGGGAGTAATAAATCTAAGAGTAAATTGGAAATTATTCACTCATATGTATTTGGTCAATTAGATATTGAATCAACTGAAAGATCTAGATATTTTGTCTCCTTCATTGATGGTATTTCTAGATATACATGGTCATATTTCATAAGGCATAAATTTGAAGTTTTCACTAAGTTTAAAGAATTTAAGGCCTTAGTTGAAAAGAAAACAAATTGTAAAATCAAGGTTTTAAGAACAGATAATGGAGGAGAATATTGTTCTAAGGAATTTAATGAATTTTGTAAGCATGTAGGAATTGTAAGACAAAAAACTACTCATACTCCACAATAGAATGGAGTGGTAGAAAAGTTAAATCAGATAATAATGGAAAGAGCTAGAAGTATGTTAAGTAGATCTGAGCTTGATGGATGCTTTTGGGCAGAAGCTATAAGTAATGCTTGTTACTTGTTATATAGATCTCCTTGTAAGGCTCTTGATATGACACCTTATGAAGTGTGGACAAGTAAGAAACCTTTTGTTTCACATTTAAGGGTATTTGGCTATGAGTCTTATGTTCATGTGCCTAAAGAAAAACAAACTAAGTTGGATCTAAAAGCTAAAAAGTGCATTTTCATTGGATATGTTGATAATGTAAAAGGTTATAAGTTATGGAATCCGCTAACCAAGAAAATTATCTTTTCTAGAGATGTGATTTTTAGGGAACTTAGTGCTATTTCTGATTCTGAATAACCAAAAGAAAAAGATAATGAAAAGTGGATGCATTTTGTAATTAAGCATGAAAGTGCACCTCAAGAAGAAAAAAGAGATGAACATGAGGATGAGAATGATAAAGAAGAATATGAGGGTTCATAAATTGTTACTAATCAAACTAAAGAACATGAAGAGGTTGAGCAAGATCAAGAACAACAAGAGCCCCATACTCCCATTCTTAGAAGGTCTACAAGACAACATAATCAAATTGATAGGTATAGCCCACCAAATTTTTATTGTATATTTTATTTATTAAGTACTGATGATGAACCTGGATCCTATAAGGAATCTATTTTACCAAATTATTGTGATTCTTGGCAATAAGCCATGTTAGAGGAGATGATGGCATTAGAATCATGTGATACATGGGATCTTGTTTGTTTTCCCAAAGGAAGAAAAGCCATTGGCTATGAATGGGTCTACAAAAATAAATTTGGAGCAGATGGTTCATTGGAAAAGTACAAAGCTAGACTGGCAGCTAAGAGCTACTCCTAGAGAGAGAGAGTTGATTTTTGTGATATTTTCTCTCTTGTTGCTAAATTATCCTCTATTAGATTGCTTTTATCTATTGTTGTTGCTAATGATTTTGAGATTGAGAAAATGGATGTTAAAACTTCTTTTTTGCATGGAGACTTGGAAGAGTAAATTTATATGCAACAACCTAAAGGATTTGAGGTAAAAGGAAAGGAACTCTTGGTTTGTAGGTTAAAATGGTCTCTTTGAGGTTGTTGTCACAGGGATTTGCACCCGATGCAAATATAAAAATCAGCAATCCCGTGTAACACTTTTGACTTGAGTAAAGGGATAGGAAGATGTTGCTACAACTGAAATCTACTACTAATAGGTGATGCACCAATGATTTTGATTCTAAAAAGACTACTATTTCACCTATAACTTGACTAAATTCAGATCTTTCTATGTTGACAACTCTGCTTGTATAATGCTGACCATAAATATTTCATGTAAAGGTTTTTTTCTTCTTTCAATTTTGTTTGAAGGTGAATACATCACACAACTATAAATATATGAGAATAAGCATAAACATAGTACATAACTTGATGATACCACTATATTACTTGTCCAAACTTCATGAAAGTGAAGAAGGGAATAAAGGATTTGTAAAAATCACAATGTGCACTCTAAAAATTCACATAAACATGATAAGAGAACAAGAAACATATGCAGGAACAACTGATCTTTATTGATTCTCGAGAAAAGACTGATTACAATGCATGAACAAATTGCATAAAACTGAGAGCTACCCAAGAATGAGAGAAGGAGAGGGACTTATAGTAAAAAAGGCTCCAAACTTTTGAATTTGAAAATCTTGGCTTCCTTTGCTTGCTAACTAAGCTAGTTTGACTGCTCCCTCTCCTCAAAATCAGGTGCTAACTGATTGAAATTTTTTGAAATAGCAGCTATTGGGCGGATAGAATAAAAAATCTCTCAAAAAGTGGCCTTGAGCTGAAGATTTAGAGTTGATATCACTTCCAAAATTTCCCCTGACTGATAGTCAACCCATGGGAGCCCTCAAATCAAGGGTTGAATTGCTGTTAAGGCCTCAAAATCCCCCTCAAAACATGGGATTTCTCTCCTAGTGACTTCCTTAACTCATTTTTTCAAAATTTAAGCTTGAATACATTGAAGGCTATTTTTGAATTTGAAATTCAAAATCCTTCTTGTTGATGCAAACTAAAAATATGCAACAACATCTTCTATATTGAAAACTCACTCCTATGCACTTTGTTATTTTGAAGCCTATGTCAAGATAATGAACTCTTGTCTTCTATGATTGCTGCTTTTCAAACCTTGAGCTCATTATCTTTTGGTACAACTTTGATCCATCACCAAGACTGTGATTCATGAATGTGACTGTTATTTGTGACTATACCATCCATATTTGACTGTGAAAAGTGCTTACTATTCTTTTATAGGCTCCTTTCTTTGTCATGAGGACTGTGCTTTTATGATATGCCACTTGTCCAACCCAAGCCCTGTTTCATGTTCCCACTGTCATGCATTGCACCTTTTTCTAATAACCTCGCTGCTTTGTGTGTAAACTTGTGTGCATCCTTGACTGTATTTACTATTCTTTTGCAAAGGCTTTTGTTGCTTATTCATTGACTCAGACTTTAAGATCCGAGTCTTCTCTTTAGGACAGTCACCACCCATTGATCACTCTCACATGTCATTAATATATCAATGTTATTTTCAACAATCTATGATAAACATCAACAAATTTGTCATTGTAACTTTGTCCTAGGGCTGTCATTCTTTTGTGTCTTTTGTAGACGATTACCTTCTAAAATGCTCAAATGTGCTGCTATAATGGTTATGAGGATGGTCTTTGATTTTTGTTCACTGTATTTCTTATTTGCCCAAAGCTTTGACCCTTTGTTTGATATCCTGAAGCTGCTCACTATCCCAGTGCCCCTAAGGAGTCTTTTGCTCTGTGTTTAATATCTGTCTTCATGGGTTATGACCTTTTGTGTATGATATGAAGGCTTTTGTATGACGACTGCAATAATGCCTTCATAATGACTAGATTATTACTCTTTGTGATTTCATTCATTATCTTGATTGATATTTACACTATGTATATGCCCTTTCAACCTCTACATTGGCTGTATCACTATTTTGGAGACCTCTTCATGAACTTTTGATGGCTGCTCTATGCTTTATCAACAATCATACGATTGTTCCTTGATATGTATTGGTGGGATTACATCTACATCATGTTGCACTGCTATGATATTGATCTCCTTTAGATTGAAATAGGTTGCCTTAACTGTTTCTTTCACTACATATTGGTGCAAGCTTACCTTTTAAAATGCATTAGCATTATATACCCCCAGTGATATCTTGGCTTCTCATATTGTGATGAACACAAATTTCTTTATGGACAAGGCATTGATGTCTCATGGCTATGGATTGAGAAAAGATCTCAGTAACCTTTAAGTGCAAAATTTTTACTCAAGCTACTCTTGAGGATTGACAATGACTCCTTGATGACTTTGGTACCCCTGTCTCCACTTAGTTAGCTACCTCATTGCTCAGTGATATGCTACTCAGTGAAAATCACTATCAAAACCTCTCTTATCACTGAAAAATAGTTGCTCTAGGTAATCCACAGTGAAATGACCTTTAGGTTGCAATGAGATATCTTCAAGGGACTCTTTGGACTGCTAACATGATTGGACTAATGTCATTGCTTCCTTAGTTGAAAACATTCTCATATTCTTTAAAGAGTTGCTTTTCCAATCTTTCATTCATTACCTAAACATTTGTCTAAGACTTTTCATTAAAGAAGACTACTCTCTTAGAGATCTCACTGTTATTGTGCTAAGGGCTGAGTGTAGACAATGATCTTTGCTAATGGTTTTGGCTGCTATTTGGCACATTGTTCACTTCATTAATCTTAGAACTAACAGAGCTCCTTATCTCTTGACTGTTCATTCTCATCATGATACAAATGATGTGTTGGGGAATGCTAATATCACCTTCTTGTTGACTATCAAAACACCATTTCAACTGCATTCACCAGTTTTATCATTGTTTTATCCAAGATTTCCCATTACTTGTGAATATTCTCTATGTATTACCCTTTAGAAATTTGCATTCTTTATGATCCGTCATGTTTATAGTGTATATATATGATATGTTGTTTCAAAAGTGTTATACTGTAATATGTATTAGTCTCAATGACCGATATAACTGTGTTCCATTCACCTTTGTGCTCATGATTGCTCCTTTATGTCTGAGAACTCTTTGCATTCTTTGGGCTTTTGGACTATAGATGACTGTAGCAATCTATTAAAACTCTTGTAAAATCTCTTGGTGTGGCTTCTGGGATGGACCTTTTCTCTTTACTATGTTGTGATAGCCCTTTGACAGTGAATGTTGCTCTGAAAACTTTGATGCTTATGACATTGGACTGTTAAAATCCCTTTCTTTGGACCCTTTCAGACTGGTGAATGATTCTCAAAATTGGTGAACTGGGTTATCATGAGATTTTTTGAGTTTTTTCGTTTCTTCGTTTTCTAATTTTTGTGAAAAAATTAGAAAAACTCACTTTATGAATTTCGAGATATGATCAAATCAACATGACTGCAATTTTTGAGTTTTGACATATTTCTTGTGGCTGCATATTCATTATATATTTGCCTTTTGTTGCTCCAAGCCCTTTACGATGGTTGCATTCCTCATTGCTGCAACATCTCATACTGATTGTCTTTTCTCCCCTTATCACTGTCTTGTGCTTTGAACACACAAGAAGTCTTTATCTTCTACCACTATTCTTTACAATTTCATTTGAATGTACAAACTTTAATGGCCACTGTTACTGTCTCTTAAGGGCCTTTATGACTATGATTGTCTTTATCATTGAGGGTCTGTCAAAGCACAAAGGTGGTTGTTATTTGTATATTATACCTTTGACAAAGTACCTTGGCTGCAGCTTTGCATTTCTTGCATTTTCTATTAACTATTTTCACTACTTTGACAACCATTTCCTTTTGGCTCTTGAATCCTTCATCATGCTATTATGAGTCTTTTGAGATGCCATCACTTTGATGATTTAATACTACAAAAAATCTTAGACCTGCCTCCTTACATCTTGATTGCACAAAATGACTGATTAGAGATGGTGATAAACTCTGTGTTATGCAAATCAAAAGGCCTTCCCTCCAAAACTCTTAAATTTCAAAGTCTTGTGCCATAAGACCACATGATTTCCATAAGATTCTAAAAAACAAAACTTTAACATTTGGGAAAAAGTTTAGAATCTTATTAAAAAGCCAACTTGAAAACCTTTATTTTCTAACCAAAAGACTAAAATATAATTAATTTTGATAAAACAACAACCCCTCTAGCCAATTGAGGCATAACATAATTTGTATAACAATGGTTTAAAACAGTTTCCTTGAATGTGGTATCAAAAATTTGATTCATTTGTCTTGAAATTGGGTTTTGTTAGAAGTGAAGAAGATCATCGTGTATACATTTAATGTATTGATGATCATATTAATCATTGTCCTATTTGTGAATGATATGCTTCTTATCAATAATTCTAAAGCAATGGTTAGTGAGCTAAAAGCTCAACTTCTAGAGGTATTTGATATGAAGGATTTGGGAGTTGCAAGGTATATACTTGGTATGGAAATAAAAAGATATTGAGTAAATATAAAGCTTTGGTTGTCACAAAGTAAGTATGTTGGCATTATTTTGAACAAATTTAATATGCAAGATTGTAAACCAGTAAAAATTTTGTTACAGGTTAGCACTAAGCTTTCATTAGATATGTTTCCTAAGAGTAATAATTATTTAGAGGATATGTCTAATGTGCCTTATGGTAGTGTTGTAGGAAGTTTAATGTATGCAACTATTTACACTAGACCAGATATTGCACAAGCAATGAGAGTTTTAAGTAGGTTTATGTCTAACCCTAGTAGATAACATTGGAATCATGTTAAAAGGGTGTGTAGATATTTGCAAAGAACTTCTAATTATTGTTTAGTATATTGTGGGACTAATAGTGTGGATAAGACATTAGACATATAAGGATTTGTTGATGCAGATTGGGCAGGTGACTTGGATAGTCGAAGGTCCACAAGTGGGTATGTGTTTAATTTGTTTGAAGGAGCTATAAGTTGGATGAGTAAGAGGCAACCTATAGTTGCTTTATCCACTATTGAATTAGAGTACATGACTAGTACTCATGTTTCTAAGGAGGTAGTATGGTTATAAACGTTGTGTGAAGGCATTGGTTTTGATTTCAAGACAGTTCAGATTGGTTGTGATAGTTAGAGTGCAATTCATTTATCTAAGAATCCTATGTATCATGATTTGATTGCAAAGGGACATATTGAGTTGAAGAAAATTGACACTCAGGTGAATGTTGCAGATTATCTAACCAAACCTGTGAGCACAAAAAAGTTTACTTGGTGCAGTATGGCGACTGGCCTTGTTTCTTGTTTCTAGTTGATTTCATGATAGTGTGATTCCCCTAGCTCTTGCAAGGTATTAGACAAGTGGGAGAATGTTGGGAATTAAGGTGTCTCAACCTTGGCAATTCCAAATTATGTATTTAATATTATTTCACATTTTCCCATGGTTGTTTGGTATTTATGTAATTAAATAATTGTGCTTCAACATAGGGGGTGTGGGTTTTATTAGTTAGCACTTTTTCCACATGTTGGTGCCTTAAAAATCAAGTTTTTAGTTGTCAAAAGATGCCCATCAAGTGGTATAACATGTAAGGCATATTTTTAGGGATGTTATTGCAGATTTTATGACAATTGTAAGGGCTAAAACTGGGGTGAATCATTTTGGATGTGGGAATAAGTTATTATAGAACGTGTAAGAGAATCCTTAAATTTGTTATTAATAATCTATGATGCATGTAAGAGTATCTCCTATATTTGGGGGATTCTTATGAAAACCTGTAAGGTGGTGTAATTTCATGTAAGAGGCTATGTTTGGAATGTAGGGTACGAATGAAATTTTACCATGATTTTTTGGAACCTTGTTTTGGCCCATGGTAATGTTTTATGGTGGTAAATTGAGCCTCCAAGGGTTTATATATATAGGTGTTGAGTTGGAGAGAAGTAAGTTGTTTTACATGTACATAGATGTTGTCGAATTGATGCAAGATTTTTTGTATTGTAATCTCTTTGAAGAGTAATACAAATTTCCCTCTTTTCTTGGTGGAGGTTTTTCCCAAAAGGGTTTCTCCACATAATCATAGTGTTACGTGTTTATTGATTTGTGGTGTTACCTTTTGATGTTATAGCTGGTTTCTTTCATATGATAAACATTGTTAGATCTAATTTACAGTTTGATTTGAAGCCTATATTATTATTGTCCACCTCTTCTTTTCTAACACAATGAAGATTATTTCATTTAACATTAGAGGAATTAATAGTCCTTTTAAGCATCATCTTATTAAGAGCTATATTATGAAGTTAAAAGTTGGCATTCTTCTCATTCAAGAAACCAAGATGGGAGATTCAACCTTTGCTCAAACTGTTAAGCATATTTGGCCCTTAGTTAATTTATGTGTTTGCTTGGTTGAGGGTGTTTCTAAAGGTATTGCTACTACATGGAATCTTGCTATATTTAAGGCTGTAAAAGGGCCTCATTACAAGAATAGTCTGATGGTTTTATTTGAAGATTCAAATAAGTTTGTGAAGTGGAATTTGGTTAATATTTATGCTCCCAATTTGAGAGTTGTCACAAAATAACCATGGGATTCCTTGTCTTCTTTTATCTTTGCAAGGCAAATGGAAAAATGGATGCTTGGATGAAATCTCAGTACACACTTGTTTCCTTTAAAAAAATTGGGTGGTCTGGATGATTTCTTAAACAATATGGTTGGTTTTGTTGACTTCCTTTCTTTAGTAGGTCTTATAGATATTGATTTGCAAGGATCTTTGTTCTTGTGGTCAACTAGAAGATGATCCTAACTAATCACATAAGATTTGTCGAGACATCTTAGGATTGGTTCATATCATAATGTTATTTTACTCAAGTGGGACAATGTTATTGATAAGGGCCCTTTTCCTTTCTCTCACCTTGAGTTTAAGGATCTTGTTAAAAGATGTTGGAGCTTCCCTTACCATATTACTTTGAGGGAATGGCTATCCAAACCCTAGAATGCACCAAATATATATCATAATGCATTTATAATGTACAAAAAATAATGATGCTTTGGTGCATTCTAGAGACTAGATAGACATTTCTCTAAAAAATAGTCTTTGTTTTTCATTTGCATTTATCAAATAGGTTACATATCATGTCTCTATGCTTCTACTTTTTCTTGCATGTCTACAAGTTAGTCGATTCTTATGCATGTTTCCAATATAGAAACTTTGTGCATATTGTGTAATGTTGTTCATTGTAGCACATAAATTCAACCTGTAAATAATTCTACCAAACTCATGTAGTAGTTCTTTCTTATTCTTATGGCCTTTTGTTTCAAATTATACATTCTATTAATATAGTAAATAAGCCCATTTTAAGCTTATCTTTCACATCTCCATCTAGCATGTATGACCTTCAAACTAAATTTGTGCAATTGTATTCTACTTGGTTGTATTGATCAATTCAATTTATTCCTTATATCTAAACAATCTCTAGTCTCCTTAGATGAATCGGTTATAAATCTCCTTGCATGCAAGTTGATAATAGATTTGGATCTGCAACTCATTCCAAATTTCTATTTTAGTGCATGAGTCCACTTAATACAAATTCTACTTCCTCAGTTGGTGGCAAGTTACCATTGTTTCTAGTATTTGTGCATCCTTTACTCTTAAATAATAGTAGTATCTTAAATTGCTCTAAATTGAATTATAGTATACTAATTAATATAGAGGTTTTCTACTTTGATATCTTATTCTTTTAGAAATTATGAGATATTATTAAGTTACAATCAATTATCATATTATTATTATCAGTGTAATAATTATCATTTGTATTAAAAGTTTTGTTGGTTTTAAAATAGTTTACTCATAATGAGGATTTGGGGTTATTGTTAAATTTATGTATATTAGTGTTTAAGATTAGATAAGTCATGCTTGAATGTTATCTTAAGATTCATGCATAATATTAATAAGCTCAAACTAAATAAAATTTAGTAATACATTAAGCCTATAAGTATAAGCATATATTATTTTGATAATATCTAATTAATTTTAAGTCATGTTTATCTGGTCAAGTGAATATGTCATAGTGCTATTCATTGAAAAGTTATAATTTACGATTGTGTCAAAGATTAATAGATAAACGTATTGATATATTGGATAAATTAACCTAGGCCTCTAAATAAATCTATTAAAAGCCCAACTTATAGCTAGAATCATTTAATGGAATCTAAATACTTTAATATGCTTGAAATATATCCTAAAATGAAAGAATTTGAATTAGGTTTTGAAGTTTGTAACACTTAATCAAAGTGGTAATGACCTTAGGTTAACACATGTTATTCCCTTTCACCCAATCAAATATCAAATAAAACATAAGAATAAAAGAGTAGTGAGAAATATATAAAGTTCCATAATATCTAGGAAGAAGATGAAACATCAAAGTCATACAATTTTATAGATTACTTTGGGTATTGTCCAAAAATGTCCCTTGATTTCTTATTGAATAAAAAATTAGTGTTGGATATTAGAGTTGTTGGGATATGTTGTTGTCATTGATGTCAACATATTCCTGTATTGCAGAGAATTGGTGTATTGCAAAGAGTTGGTTTTGGTGATCTAGTGTAGATGTGCTGATGTAATTTATTGGGCTTTGAGATAATTATCTCTAGTTGATTCAATATGATTTTCATGATGCTATGTGGAGATTTAGTTGAGTTATGTGATCTGGCATGGTGACTAGTTTTTCAGTGTTTTGTGTTGCAGAATTGCGGTATTTGATTCATATTGCTCCATAATGATGATATCTTGAGTTGCAGATTTTGGAGAGTGTTTGGGATGATCATGTGTGACCTCTGATTGGATGGTTCATGATTTAGAACTTCGCAAGCATATCTTACAATTTGTCAGTTGGTGTTCTTGAGCTCCAGTGATGGTGTTAATGATAAATCTTATTATTCGAGTTGTTGCGATGATTGCGGCAGAATTCACATTGCTTGTTGATGTTATTTGATTGTGTCCTATGCATTTTGTTGGTCTATGTTGATCATGGTGCACGTTAATGAAGATCTTATTGGTCTGGTGTTATTCTTCATGTTATGCAACATATTCGGTGGTGTAGCACGTTGTGGATGATCTTGGCAAATTATTTTGTGGTGTTGCGTGTTCGAGGATTTGATTTGGGTCCATGCTATGTACTTGTCATCATTGTATTGGTTTGGTTATGGATTTATGTATCATGTGATGTAATTTTTTAATTAGGTCTTATGTGTTGAGTCGACCTTAAGGTTAAGGTTGATGAATTGTATAAGTAGGTGATATAATCATGTTAGTTTTTGTGTCTACGGTTGTTCTTATGATTTGAGAGGTTATTGTATGTGCAAACAAGCAAATATATCATTTGGAAGTGTGGAAGAGAAGATAATTGTTGTTGTGCAGACAATGTGCTTAATCGAAACTATAATCGGGCATTTGGAGATGCTATTCTTCCAGTTCATGTAATCTTGATTGTTGTTCTATCTTTGTAAGGCAGTGAGCCTTCCCAAGGTTATAGCCCTTTGTTGTTTTGAGTAGTGAGCTCTAGGAAGTGTGTTTGAATGCATGTACTTTCCCCATTGCAATATTTACACATACTACTGTAAAGTATCATCTTATTGTGGGCAGGTCCCACCGTAGTCTTTCCCTTAACCGGGTTTTCCACGTTAAAAATCCATGTATTATGTGTGTTTTTGATGTGGTGTTTATCTTTGCTATTGTTATTCATTATTAGATCTGTAATTAAGGTTAGTTTGGTTGAGTTCGATGAAAATTGATTCACCCCCCCTCCCCCACCTCTCAGTTTTCCTATTGCCCTGCTGCCAACAATTGGTATTAGAGCTAGATCCTCTAGAAGGAGCTTGACCACTTGAGGAGATCCAGGATGGCAACTATTGTTTTCAAGAAGGGGAGTCTAAGATTAGATGGTACTAACTAATCTATATGGAAGCACCAGATGGAACTTCACTTGAATTTTCTTGGAGAAGACTATTGTAAGATCACAAAGAATGCATACATTGTTCCCCTGAATGGTGGTGTTTCTGTAGCTAAAATCAAGGATGTTGAAAGTAATATTAGAGCTAAATAACCATTGTTGAGCTCCCTGACTGGTGCAGAGATGACTAATGTGATGGGATTGCAGTTTGCACATGAGATTTGGGTGAAGCTTGAAACCCTGTATGAAGAAGATAAACATGTAAAGGTTGCTAAATTGTAGAGCTTGAAAGGGAAGTATGAGTTGTTGAGAATGGGAGAAGATGAGAATATTACATCCTTTATGGATAAAGTGAATGATCTTATTAAGAACATCAAATGTGTCGGTGGACTCCTTGAAGAAGATGAGACTATGGGTAAGGTATTGAGTTCTTTTCCTCCTGCTTATAAACATAAATTTGTTGCTATTGATGAGATCTGAACTGTGTCAACTGTGACAAGAGATAGCTAGTTGGAAGGCTTGTTTCTTTTGAATTAAGAAAACTTGGTGAATCACATGGCAAGACTGAGACTATGTTTAAAGCTACTGTATCCAGGAAGCAGAAGTATGATTCGGGAGAAAGTTCAACTAGGGTGTCCAGATATGAAAGAGAAATGAGAGAGATGGAAGAACAAGAAAGAGAGCTAGAAGAGCTTGAAGAACAGATTGCAGAAGATTTCCTAAGGAAGCCGGTAAATATGAAGGGAAGTTACCTTTGAAATGTTTTTCTTGCAATAAGATTGGTCATTTTGCTTCTAGGTGTCCTGAAAGAGCAGAAATAGTGTCGAAGTATGGTAAACCTTACAAGCCTAACCAGAAGTATAGATATCATAAGAAGTGTTATTATGTTGTTGATGAAGGTGTAATAGATGAGGAGTCTGAGTAAGGGAATTCTGAAGATGAATTTGTGTTCATTGCTATCAAGGTAGATGATTCAGTATTTATTGATTCTACAAGTTGTACTATTAAAGAGAAATCTTTGACTGCTAAGATTGATTAGAAAGATGAATGGGTGATTGACAGTGGTTGTTCACATCATATTACAGGAGATAAAGGTAAATTTGTGAATATGAAGATGTATGATGGCAGTTTGGTGAGATTTGGAGACAATAAAGCTTATGTAATCCATGCTAGAGGTTCTATTTCTCTTGATGGTAAGCATAATACTGATGATGTTTTGTATGTTGAAGGTTTGAAGCATAATATTTTGAGTGTTGGACATATGGTTGATAAGGGATATGATTTGCAATAAAATAATGGGAAATGTAAGATCCTGAATAGCTCTGATATAGAGATTGCATCAGGTACTAAGACTAAAGGTAATATCTTTCATCTGAATGTTGGTGAGAAAAGTTGTTTGATTGCTCAGATTGATAAGAGTTGGTTGTGGCATAGGAGAATGTGTCATGTTAACTTTGACTGCATGATTAAGATTAGTTCTACTCAAACTATTAGAGCTCTTCCTAAGATAGTGAAACCTACTAATCTGGTATGTAAAGAATGTCAATTGGGAAAGCAAACAAGAAGTTAATTCAAGAGAAAATTGTATACATCTAATGGATTGTTAGATCTTGTGCATATTGATTTATGTCGACCGTCTAGAGTGAGAAGCTTGCAAGGAGACATATACTTATTGTTGTTGATAGATGACTATTCAAGGATGATGTGGGTCACTTTTCTAAGGGAGAAATTTGAAGCACTAGAGAAGTTTAAAATGTTCAAAGCTAGAGTGGAGACAGAGACAAAATTGAAGCTGAAGTGCCTAAGGTCTGACAGAGGTGGAGAATTCACCTCCAGTGAGTTTAATTCCTTTTGTGAAGAGCATGGAATACGAAGACAGTTATCTACTTCTAGAACCCCTCAACAAAATGGAGTTGTTAAAAGGAAGAATAGAATAGTTCTTGATGTTGCTAGAACTATGATGATTGAAGGGAATGTTCTGCATATCTACTAGAGAGAAGTTGTTAGCACTGATGTATACACATTCAACCAGGTGCATATAAAAGGTGATTTCGGTAAGACCCCTTATGAGCTATGGTTTGGTCATGTTCCTATAGTTAGATATTTCAGAATCTTTGGAAGCAAATGTTATATCAAAAGAGACGAGGATATAGGAAAATTTGATACAAGATGTGAAGAATTAATATTTTTGGGATATTCTACTAAGACCAAAGCCTACCAGTGTTACAACAAGAGACAAAAAGACAGTGGGAAGTGCAAATGTGAAGGTAGATGAGAATCATGGGAAACAAATCAGACCATGCAGATATGAGTTTGATGATCAGGATGCTACTGCAAAGCAAGTGTAGACTAAGAGCATGAAACAAAGTGATTTGGTAGAGGTAGAGATAGTGAATGTTGATGCTGCTGCTGGTGAAGAAGTTCAAGAGCCTAAAAATCAGAATAATTAGAAGACCCCAAGGTATGTAAGACTAAATCATTTAGAGAATCAAATTATTGGTGACAAGAATAAATTTGTGATGACTAGGAGAAGAATTTATACTGAAGAGACATGTGTGATTTCTAAAATTGAGCCTAAAGATGTTGCCAAAGCTTGTAAAGATGAAAACGAGATAAAAGCTATGGAAGAAGAGCTAAGATCAGATTGAGAAGAAAAAAACATGGGAACTTATTTAGAGACCTAAGGACAACAATGTAATTGGTACTAAATAGGTGTTCCGAAATAAGTTGAATGAAGTCGGAGAAGTTGTTAGAAACAAAGAAAGGCTAGTATGTAAGGGATATTCACAAATGGAAGGTATTGATTTTGAGGAGAATTTTGCTCTGGTAGCTATAATTAAAGTTGTTAGATTATTTCTTGCATATGCTACTCGTAAGATATTCAAGGTATATCAGATGGATGTGAAGTCAGCCTTTTTGAATGGTGAGTGTGAAGAGGAACTCTACATTGAGCAGTCGAATGGATTTTCATTGACTAATGAAGAAGACATGGTTTGTAGATTGAAGAAAGAATTGTATGGTCTTAAACATGCCCCTAGAGATTAGTATGCTAGATTGGACAGGTATTTGATGAAGTTGGGATTCTGTAAAGGTATTGTTGATGGTAATTTGTACTTCAAGATTGATAATGATAATATATTGATTGTTGAAGTCTTTGTTGATGATATTATTTTTGGAGGTGATGATGATTTGAGTAAAAAGTGTGCTTATGATATGCAAAAATAATTTTAGATGTCTATGATAGGTGAGATGAAGTTCTTTCCAGGATTGCAAATTACACAAACTAATAAAGGCATTTTCATATCTCAATCTAAGTATGTGAAGGAATTGATGAAGAAGTTTGGGTTAGAAGATTCCAAATGTGTTGGAACTCCTATGGTGACTGGATGTAGGATGTCAAAAGATGATGAATCTCTGAAGGCTAACCAGGCCTTATATAGATCTATGATTGGTGGACTGCTTTATTTGACTCAAACTAGACCTTATATTATAAATGTTGTAAGCCTTGTTTGTATATTTCAAATTGATTTGAAGGAAAGTCATGTTAATGTTGTGAAGAGGATATTTAGATACTTTAAGGGAACAATTGATTATGATTTGTGGTATCTAAATAATGATGATTTTATTTTGAGTGTTTTTACTGATGTTGATTGGGCATGTGATGTTGATGACCGGAAGAGCACCACCGGTGGAGCATTCTTTTTAGGAAAGAAGTTGGTTGCCTAGACAAGTAAGAAGCGAGATTATATTTCTTTATCTACTACAGAAGTTGAATACATTGTTGCTACTACCAACTATACTCAGGTACTTTGGATGAGGCAGACAATGAAGGAGATTAGAGTTGTTTATCATGAGCCTATTGTTATATATTGTGACAATTCTAGCACTATCAATATTTCTAAGAATACAATGTTGCATTCTAAGAACAAGCATATATCAACGAAGTTTAATTTTTTGAGAGAGAAAGTAAATGATAAGGAAGCCAAACTGGAGTATGTATCTACTAAGGAACAGATTGCAGATATCTTCATTAAGCCTTTATCTGTTGATACATTTGTATATTTGAGAGAGAAGTTAGGGGTGATTTCCGTTCTACTATGAACTAGATGCTTTGAGTTGCATTGATCTGGTGGACTTCATTATTTTATCCTGTTATTTGGATTGATGAGTTTGTGTTGCTGCTTCAAGGGAGTAGTTAGTGTGTGGTTTAGTTGATCATATTTGTGACTTTATCCTAAGAGGGAGCGATTGTCCTTCTTAGAGGGAGAGATGCATGAGAATAATGGTTTATATTTGTCTTTGATATTGTTGTCAAAGGGGGAGAAGAGCATGTGAAAAACCTTGAAATATTTTTATAGTTGTTTGTCTAGGGGGAGTTGATCCTTGCGATTTTGTGGGAGATTGTTGGTTGCTGATTTCTTTCTTTGCATTGATTGTTTTTCACATTCATATGTTTCCATCAATGATAAAGGGGAAGATTGTTGGATATTAGAGTTGTTGGGATATTTTGTTGTCATTGATGTCAACATATTGCTGTGTTGTAGAGAATTGGTGTATTGTAGAGAGTTGGTTTTGGTGATCTAGTGCATATGTGCTGATTCAGTTTATTGGGTTTTGAGATAATTATCTCTAGTTGATTCAGTATGATTTTCATGATTCTATGTGGATATTTGGTCGAGTTATGTGATCTAGCATGGTGATTGGTTTTTCAGTGTTTTGTGTTGCAGAATTGTGGTATTTGATTCATATTGCTCTAGAATGATGATATCTTGAGTTGCAGATTTTTGAGAGTATTTGGGATGTTCATGTGTGTCCTTTGATTAGATGTTTCATAATTTAGAACTTCACAAGTGTATCTTACAATTTTTCAATTGGTGTTCTTGAGCTCTAGTGATGGTGTTAATGATAAATCTTATTATCCGAGTTATTGCGGTGATTGTGATGGTATTCACATTGCCTATTGATGTTCTCTGATTGTGTCCTATGTGTTTGTGTTGTCCACGTTGATCGTGGTGCGCGTTAATGAAGATCTTATTGGTCTGGTGTTATTCTTCATGTTATGCAACATATTCGGTGGTGTAACACCTTGCAAATGATCTTGGCAAATTATTTGGTGGTGTTACGTGTTCAAGGATTTGATTTGGGTCCATGCTATGTCCTTGCCAATATTGTATTGGTTCGGTTATGGATTTATGTATCATGTGATGTAATTTTGTAATTAGGTCTTATATGTTGAGTCAACCTTAAGGTTAAGGTTGATGAATTGTATAAATGGGTGATGCAATCATCTTAGTTATGTGTCTACGGTTGTGTTTATGATTTGAGAGGTTTTTGTATGTGCAAACAAGCGAATGCATTGTTTGGAAGTGTGGAAGAGCAGAGAAGTGGTGTTTTGCAGACAATGTGCTTAATCGGAGCTGTAATTTGGCATTTGGAGATGATATTCTTTTAGCTCATGTAATCCAAATTGTTGTCTGATATTTGTAAAGCCATGAGCCTTCCCAGGGTTGTAGCCCTTTTTTGTTTTGAGCAGTGAGCTCTAGGTAGTGTGCCTAAATGCATGTGCATTCCCCATTGTAATATTTACACATACTATTGTGGAGTATCATCTTATTGTGGGTAGGTTCCCATCGTGGTTTTTTCCTTAACCAGGTTTTCAACGTCAAAAACCCATGTGTTATGTGTTTGTGTGATGTGGTGTTTATCTTTTCTATTGTTGTTCATGATCAGATGTGCAATTAAGGTTAATTTGGTTGAGTTTGGTGAAAATTGATTCACCCCCCCTCTAAGTTTTCCTAATACCCTGCTGCCAAAATTTAGGATATAAAGTTAATATTTTGAAGCAAGATATGTTATTTAACCTAGCCTGTGAATGGGCATTATCGGGTGAATCTGAACATGGAAAGGCAAGTGAAGGAAGTGTGGTGTAAACTAGAGGAAGGATGGGTCAAAATAAAATTTGATGGGGCTTTGAGAGGTAATCTGGGACTCTCAGGAATTGGATTTGTGGCACATGACTAGCAAGGCAATATTTTGGCATTTGGAGCATAGAGGATTGAGGATGGAATGAATAACATTGCAGAGGTAATGGTAGATTTAAATGCAGTTTGATTTGAAAAGTACTTAAGGTTTAATAAATTGTTTTTAGAAGGTGTCTCATTAATTATTGTTAATGCAATCATCCCGGGGGGTTGTCAAGTGTGGAATTTGAATCAGGTGATATCAACTATCTGAGATGAGT
The DNA here is from genome assembly GCF_030272615.1 of Cryptomeria japonica. Taxonomy (NCBI): domain Eukaryota; kingdom Viridiplantae; phylum Streptophyta; class Pinopsida; order Cupressales; family Cupressaceae; genus Cryptomeria; species Cryptomeria japonica. The sequence continues at coordinate 535,169,838 of NC_081406.1, forward strand.
TGGCCTCTATCCGAGAGTATTAGGTGGGCCACGTGAGGCGTTCGGTGAATGAAGTTTCTGACACCCTATCAAAGTGGGTGGTTGGGTTTGATGGCGTAGGTGAAGTACAAACTGAGGATTTTTGATTCATTTCCCTTGGTGATTTTTGAGGAGGCTCTCATTTTCATTATTATGGCATTAATGAGAATGTAAGGATTATTTTGTTGATGTGACCTTGCTTGTGTGAGTGGCAATATATTGGCGGCTTGGGATTGTGTGTCATTCATTTCTTTGCCTGCTACAATCTTGGGTGGTGGTTGTTAGGAACCAGGAAGGACAATTGAGAGGGGGGGTGAATCAGTTGTGAACCAGTTGTTAGTAAATTATAACCCAAATGCAAATTATTCCAACTTAAAATTAGTGCCCGTAAAAAAAATTAATAGTTATAGCAGTACTGGTATAACTTAATGCATGAAACAAAAAGAGGAACAACATCCACAACACATGACACAGAGATTTGACGTGGAAACTTGATAAGGGGAAAAACCATGGTGGGAAACCTTACCCACAATTAGATGATACTACTGCAGATAGTAAGTGTATACAAATGGGGTCTGCACATGCAGAAAGGCCAACCGCCTAGAGCTCACCGCTCAATCACAAAATAGGAGCCACACTGACTACAATTGAATGGTTAAATCCAATAACAATGTACTGCTCAAAATAACATCTGCAATGCTAGATTCAGTACCGGTTTAAGCTCTGAACATGAGTGTCAAACACCTTCATAACCTTTCCTTCAACCTTGAAATAATGTCTGTGTGATTCACACAAGGATCTGCTTATTTTTTCTCTTCAATATTCACACACACTCATCATGATCCTGATCTTCAATAAGATCTTACAATCATATATACAAAACCTAAAACCTATACATGAGGTCAGCTCACTAAAGATATTTTAATTTAATTAATTACAAATAAGTCTTGATGCGATACAATATATCATCTCAATACAATATCCAATCAATAAACCATTTCCAAAACATGTCATGCTGATCTGGAATAGATATCATGTACTGGTCCATAACCTAGACCTATCTGTCGATAAAGGCAAATCTGTCAACCTGATTAGACCAATAAGAAAAACACCAAATCCAAACATCTAATCCAAGTCTTCACATAACTAAATGATCTCTAGATGATAACAAGTTATCATCATTGCCGGTTAACCATATATCCTGCTATTGAACATATACCGGTGACTGTGCATAAGCCAATATCCATGCCAGTGAACACAACGTGTCGGTGAACACAATAAACCAATATAACCATACTACCAAATCAACAATGTAGACCTCCAAGAAGATAAGTGTTGACATCAATGACAAAACCAATGCAACACATGACAAAGTCATCCATAATACCAATAGTGGTGATAATGGAGGCCAATTTTCTTCTATACATAGATCATCTGTAGGTTTCTTTCTTTGGGGTGGTTATGCCTCTCAGAATGAAGCGATTATTCAGACTGAAGGATGATGAATTTATCAACATCATGGAGATGTTGCTTGGCAAGGTTTTTCTAGAAGCGAAACATAGGTTTCGCTCCGAGATGGATGTGGTTAACATGGTGGTCTCCTAGGGTCTAGCTTGGGGCATGGTTTGATTTAAGTGAATGCTTTGAGGACCCCGAGATGGAGAAGTTGCATGAGCTTATGCCTTTTATGTGTTGGCCAATAGGCTTCAACATGGATGAGAGACGTATAAATGCGTTAATTGCATGGGATTCTCTGAAGAACATGCTTTGACAGAGAGAAGTGATTGATGATGGTGCTTTGGTGGTAATTGAGGGAGCAGTTGAAAATAATGGGGAGCGGCCAAGATGGAGGTAAAGAGGAAAGCGGGGAAGGGTTCAGGGCATGGGACGAGGTCGTGGATGACTTCTATGGTGGTTGCTTTCCCTTCTCTCTTGATTTTTTTTCTTTTTTGGTTAGTTTGGATGAATGGTTCGGGATTCATTTTTTTTGAAATCCCCTGTTGATAGTCTACAAATGTTTAGTAATTATATGGATATGGCTATTTACAATTAGGACAGGCTCAGTACAGTGTTAATGCAGGGGAATATGATAGATATAATATTGAATTTTGCAAATGTGGTTTTTTACTACAGAGTATCCATGAAATTTAGATGTTGGGTTTCGGGGGATAATTTTGTAAAGTCAATAGTGGCGGAATGTCAAATGATGCATGTATGGGGTGAGGGATGGATAGGGGTTAGTCTATAGGATAACTGGGTAGAGCTAGTTTTTTGACTCTGAATTTTGTCTTCTCTTTTGTTTGGTTCGAAGAAGTTTCACTGGCATATGTAATATTTTTTATTTAATATTAATAAATTATCAATTTTACCGACCAAAAAAAAAAGATTTTGTTATTTAATCTATGCCTTATGAAATAAATTGACTATTGTCATTGACCTTCTTAATGAAAGTATAAGAATTATATTCCTTAGACCATTCTATAAAATTGGGAAATGACATGAATTTTGTATGTCTTTAGTAGATATAGTTTCTTTTATCAATAATATCTCTTAAAATTAATAAGTGAGTATCTTAATGGTAATGGGTAAGTGCACCAAGATGGTGAACAAAAAGGGGGGTATAAGTGGCCATTTTTTTTCTTTTGAAATCAGGTAAACTTGAACTTGGAGGAACTATTTGAGACTCATCCACTAAAGAATTGAAGATACAAAAAGAATAAGAATTGTAGTACTTTTAATCTAGTTTTCAAACTACTAATTTTTTTCAAAAATCGATAAGATTAAGGGGGTCAAATCTTTCACGCACACAAAATTGTTCCTGTTTTTTCAACAAAACATAACATAGTGTCTGGTGTGCGCATCCAAAAAGTTATAGTTGCATTTAGTATTTGAAAAACCCTTTGGTAGAAAGATAGTTTAGAGTGAGTACTAGAAGTGTATTTTTTTGTTGAATTTTTTTTTTGAAGTAGACGCATCTTGAAAATCAAGTACCTGTTTGTGCATGTCACATAACTTACACCAAACTAACTAAAAATCCAATTTATTGTTTTAAGTGTAAAGAATGAAGTGTAGATCAATAAAATATAATTTGTTTCAAATTTGGACAATTAGTTAAAAAGTTATTAAAAAAATGGCACACATGTGTCTCTGAGAACTCTGGAGACACTGGTAAAAGAAATTGAGAATTAATATGTTAATGTTGTTAAAATATTACAATAATTATATGGTTAAAAAGCTCAGAAGATGGGTGAAATTATGGTGGCAATTTTACAAATACCCAATTGATAACATGTAAACTTGATGACGATGAAGTTGAGAAATCAGATCGAAAGAAGAAAACATGTAAAACGGAGGGAAATAAGACTCCCAAGCCTCAACCTTGTCATCCAAGACTAAGTAGAAGTTGTAGCCCATTTGTGGTTTAAAATTTTAGAAACCCAATCGGGCTTTTATTTATTAAAAACCCAATCAATTTTTTATGCGTAAGGAACCTATACACGGACTACCTTCACTTACGCACACACACACACACACACACACACACACATATATATGTCTGTGTATATGTATGTATATATACATATATATATATATATACATATACATACATACATATATATATGTATGTATGTATGTATGTATACATATACATATACATATACATATGTGTATATGTATGTATGTATGCATATGTATACATATACATATACATATATGTATATGTATGTATGTATGCATATGTATATGTATATGTATACATATACGTATACATATACATATACATATACATATACATATACATATATGTATGTATATATGTATGTATATGTATATGTTTATGTATATGTATATGTATGTGTGATGCTAAAAATATGCTATATAAGAAAGACATACACATATAATAAGACAATAAAACATAATGGAAAGCTTAATTGAAAACTAAATTAAAGATGCAAACCATAAGCATTCTTTTAAATGTCCCATTTTCCTCTATTCTTGAGGACCTTGAAGGTTTTGGATTGGTTGGCTCTCAGCGGAGAAATGACATCCAAAGTGGCAACTCAAGAGTTGAGTAGCTACTTGATCATGATTGATAATGCAAATAATAAGAAATGCAATGCTATGATTAATCCAAAATGCTAATTACTAGATGATTGAAATGAAAATGCCTATAGTAATGATGGTAAAAATATGAATGCAAGGGATCCTCATTGCTCCAAAATGTGGGATATTTATAGGAATTCCAAGGCCAAAGCTGAGGTGGCAGGAATCAATGGTCCAAATCTGATCTGAAGATATCAAGGGCCAAGATTGAGGAAGTTGGAGAAGAGGTTGGAGGAAGGGACACTTGTCATCTCTGTGGTGACAAGTGTCAAGGAGCCTTTCTCATGAGAGGGTAAGTGTCCAAGGGAGGAGACATGTGGCAAAAGTGCCATGTGTCTCAAGGGGAGACTATCCACACCATAGGAGGTTAGGATAAGGATGTTATAATGTGCAAGATAGGATAGGGTTAGTTAAACCCAGGGTTAGGTGGTTAAAAGTTAGTAGCCATGTGCTCGTTTGAATTTAGAAATTCAAATAATTTGGAAAATGATAATTAATCTCAACAAACTTGAGTTTGTTAATCTTAATTAGGAATTAGAAGAATTGATTAAAATGAGGGGAATTAATTAATCAAAGGGGGATATGAAATAAACTATATAAATAAATCATGTAGATTTATTTACTAGTAGATGAATAGAGAAATTAATCAAATTGCTTGTGAATTTAGTTAATTGGGAAGGGGGATTAATCAAATAACTGCATATTTAATTAACTATCTTCAAACCATTTTTTTAGTGTATACATTTTTCCCCTCTTTGAAGCGATGTGTGACGACATGTTGGTTCAAAGAAAACTCGATTGATGATGTTGCTGATATTGATTTTGATAGGATGTAGATTTGATCTTGATTTGATGCGGATTTGGTTTCGATATAATATTGATTCGATTTTGAGATGATAAATCTCAGTATGATGTGGTTTCGATGTTTGAGATGATAAGTCTCGATATGATGCCCCAGACGTTGACTGATAGATATCGATACGAGGATGCCCCCTCGGGAGATGAATCGGATAATTTTTTCAATGTTTTTGAATTTTTCACGATTTTTTAATTTTTTTAAAATTTTAAAATTTTTTACGATTTTTTAGATATTTAATGATTTTCCAATTTTTAGAGATTTTTAGAGTTGATCTGATTCACTTCCCGATAAGAAGTTTGAAAACACTGCCTTGCCAAGTTGATTAGATGATTAAAAATTAGTGGAATAAAAATCCCACTTAAATGCCCCATTGTGAGTTTAAAAAGGTGAATTTCTTTTACCACTCTTCATTTGTGCACTTCAATTGTTTGAAAAAGTTGCTCTGGAGGAAGGAATGGCGATCCCGTACCACCAACATAGGTTCGAGCAATTTCGGCGACATGAGCATCCTTCGGCCTACGGTCCACCGGTACGTACTTCAAAAAAACCTAGCTTTGTCATTTTTTAGTTGATTTTTGAAAAATTTAGCTATTTGTAGAAAAAATCATGTTTTAGCATTTTTGCCATGTGGGTTTGTAAAAAAATTACATTTTTGACATGGGTTTCTTGGATTTTTTATTTTCGAAAACATGCACCCCAATTTTTTTTTATTTTTAATTTATCATGTTGGGTTTTTTGAAAAAAAAATCAATTTTTTTAAAATTCACCATTTTGGGAGCTGTGGTGCCATGGCGGCGCCACCACAAGGGTGGCAGATGCCACCAGCGCCATTGTGGGCACTGCGGGAGCCACGGGCGGCGCCGCTGGTGCTACCGCAAGCACCAATGGCGCTACGGGTGGCATCGTTGGCGCCACCAGCGCGGGGGGGGCTCGGCTCGAAAAAAATTATTTTTTATTTATTGGTTTTTATTTTTTTGATTTTTTGATTTTTCCAGAGTTGTCGGTTTATTTTTTACTTTTTTCTCGATTAGTCAGTTTTTTTGCATTTTTTCTGATTGGTTGGTTGATTTTTTTATTTGTTAGACAAGATTTTCTCGATTTTCAATCATGTGGGGTTGATTTTTCGATTTTGGAGAAAATGATTTGATTTTTTTATTTTGGAGAAAATGATTTGATTTTTCGATTTTGGAGAAAGTGATTTGATTTTTTTATTATTGATGTTTGATAAAGAGGTTGGATTGTTGTCGATTCGATTCGATTGTTGATTTCGATAGGGTAAGATTTGATTAGCTATCTAATTGATAAAATTAGACACTCCTGATTGATGAAATTTGATGATCTATTCTGATTATCACGATGTACGCGTGAGATGAAATAGGATTGATAATGACCTCATGATAGATGAGCATCATTGATAGGGGCCCAATGAGATTTGATAAAAATATCAATTGAGAAAGATAGACTATTAGATAGATTGATTTGATAGATAGATAAATCAAGAGACTGATATGATGAGATGATTTGATTGCAGGAGCACTTTAGTGTCCTCCAGTCTCGAGAGAACCTCCCGAAGACATGGATGTTGATACCCACCTTAGCCAGGCAGAGTGAGATTACATTGATAGGTGTGGTTTATCTTCCCTTCTCAACATGCCCTGACCCTTGATTAACAGGGGATTATTGATAGCCTTAGTAGACCATTGGCATAGTGAGCACAACACTTTTCACTTACCGATGGACGAGATGACGGTGGCACCCGAGGATGTATACTGGATACTACACATCCCTGTGATGGGTGAGCTAGTGTACTACGATCTTAGTGAGCAGGGTGGGATAGATGCACTTTGTCGAGTGTTCGAGGATGACGAGATAGGCGGATATGACATTGTGTGGCAGGAGATGCTAGAGCTAGGTTATGCCACATTACCCATTGTTCTTGCCGGATTTATTGGAGGTTTCCTTTGTCCTGATCACAGGTCAAAGGGATTATCTGTTGGATGGGGTCATCTCCTTGAGCAGATGGTGACACAAGGGACCCGATTTGCATGGGGGTCATGCATGTTGGCACACTTGTATCATGACCTGCACCGAGTTTTGTACCAGAGATCGGCTACAATATCAACAGGGGTGACCATTCTCTAGATATGGGCCTGGGAGCACCTGCCTATCACACGACCATTGGTTGACAGAGATAGACCTGTAGGCAGGCCTTATGTTGACAGGTATCCAGGCATCATTGTCCAGCGAAAGCTGGGCAAATTGGAGTATTGGTGATGGACACTGGATGATCTGGATACTGTAATATGGAGACCGTATAGAGATTGAGAGATCTGACCTAGGGATGTATTGGAGATGTCGTATGTATTTGTGACACGATACTTGATTGGATTAACACCCTATGTTATCAAGCAATTCCTTTGTATGAGGTTGTTGAGACAGTATGGTAGGATACAGGGGATACCACAGGGTACAACTCATTATGCTTGCAGGAGATTGGATGTGGCAATGTGGGGCCCCTCTATTTAATATGACCAGGCATGTGCAGAGTATCGATCATTGGGGCCACTGGATTGGGATTATCTTCCAGGTATGATAGATAGCAGGATGACAAATGAGTACGTTGTATATTGTACTGTACACAGGTTTTGAGGCTGACATGTCCAGATGAGCCAGAGCCTGTTCTAGATGAGGATGATGAGAGGCTACGATGCAGAGCTCCTAGACAACCGAGGGATGGTGGGGGTGGAGATGATGGCGGAGACAGAGGGGATGATAAAGATGGATATGGAGGAGATGCAGGAGATCATGGTGTTGGAGATGATGATGGAGGAGATGATGATGGGGGAGATGGTTGAGAAGTGCTAGTGGTAGTGGCAAGCACACTGGGAGCCAACAGTTCTAGATCTTCCAGAGATGTATATATGGATTGGATGGCCTTGGTGGTCAGACGGAGGAGATCAGGTCCCAGAGCAGGACGTTCCCCAAGTTGAGCAGGTACCTACGAGAGTATCACAGGTTGAGAAGCCATAAGTAGAGACACCTCGACGAATCCTCATTAGGATGTCATCTCATCAGCAACAGGCTCAGACTATGGACTTACAAGGTCAGGTTCAACAACTAGAGAGTCGACTAGCAGAGAGGGATGCTTAGATGGCCCAACTAGAGGTTTGGATGGTTTCTCTCATGGTTGAGAGAGATGCAGCTAGGAATAGGTGTCGGTAGGCTGAGGCGCAGGAACGGATGTCAGGAGAGTCTTGTTTAGGGAAGGTTGCCCTGAAGATGATGCCCTAGGTGGTCCAAGAGGCCGAGTATTACGGGACCTTATACTATACTGTTGTTCCTGCTAATTGGAGGGCTCCAGGATTTTCACAGCTGAGCAGGAGATTGGGACAAAGCCAGTTTGAGAGTCGAGGAGTGATAGGGCCACTTCAGAGAGATCCCCCAGGTGGGGACCCAGGTACAAGGGTATCAGTTGGTGTTACTAGACCTGCCACATCAGGACAGAGTTTCACTCCATGTCCTAGTGGGCACATTGATATGGGACATTGATCCATTCATGTACACACCTTTTTGTGATGAGATATTGATGATTCTCGCGATGCATATTTGTGATGTATCTCATATATTTTTGTGATATCATTGTACCTTGGACATTGATCTTTTTTATGATATGATATGCAGTCAATCCTATTCGCTCTACATGACCTATGAGATGATGGATGCATTCTATTTGATATATGATTATGGTGTGCAGTTACTTTCGTGATGTATGCTTTATTTTCTATGTGTTTATGGATTCCAGATGATGGATGCATACTTCTTATATGATGATGCAGTATTTACATGATGTTATACAAATGTGAATATGTATGGTGATGCTTATAAGTACTATGTGATGTATGTGCAATGCAATGCTTTCTATGTTTATGATATTTTTATGATTTTCTCATGCATGTTAATATGAGATGGATGCAATGCAATGCAATGATATTACTTTATATAATTTTAGATAAAATGGATGTAATTAAATAATCTAACTAAATGAATGAATGATTGGATGATTTATATGAATGATGTCTTAGTATGCAGTGGTTATATGAGATGAACTAACTTATCATGCAGGATGAATGAATTGATTATTTTTGTTATTGTCCAATGTACTCAATCACGTAATAAGAGAGATAACACCATGTTGAAGTCTTTGGCCTTGGAAAAGATGAGTGTTGTGATCCCATACAAAATGAAATACAAATGCAAAATGAAATGAAATGTAGCGATCAGACCGGTCATGTGGTCATTGCTTTGTTTCATCATCGAGCCTTTAAAATGTGGGAAGTGAGTGCAAACATCAATGGTATAATTGAACCATGATGACTTGAGCACTACTTTCCTAGGTTTTGATAGTGCAAGTTAGCACAAGCATCGAGGTATAATTGAACCAAGATGACCTGAGTGTTGCTTGCATAAAATAGGCAGTATTAACCATTTCTATATGCAAGTCCGAAATGTCTTCCATGATACTTCGATGATCATGTCCTGAGACAACTTTGCACATATTAACGATTAATTTAGAGACAGTAGACAATAAAAATAGCATGTTCCTTCCTTGTTCCTCTAGTCAAAGACATCCTGGAGTCACTCAGAAATCATGATAGCGAAAATCAAGATAAAATAGTTGAACCATTATTGCCAAAGTGTTAAAATCATGAGTCAAGATATATCATCCATTAATATGTGTTTGTCATGTTTAGACCGATATGTGATAGTTGATGGTTGACAATGTGATCTTCTGTTCAACGTTGGATGTGTCTCCATTTTTGCTTGACAAGTGTTTTCTAACTATTGTTGTACCTATTTGATTAAGCTCAAAACGATGAAAAACTTTGCTCCAGCTAGGTTCAGGATTTTGCCCCTAGTCTAGAAACAACTTTTATTATGATATATACAATGATCCAAACCATGACGAGAAATCACCTGTGATGTCTGCGTATGTACAAAGGCTTTATGATGGATATGAACAACGCTGACGTAAATGAATGCAAATGGAAGGATGCATGAACCAATAAATGGAAGAGCTAGCTGAGAAATAGCGCCTGTTTGCTAGATTTTCACCATCTCTTTTTATTGCACTTTTTCTAAAATTTGATTTTTTTATTTTTTTAATTTTTCTTCACTGTTTTTGCTATTTTTGTATTTTATGCTTTTTAAATTTTTTTTGTATTTTCTATTTTTTCAGACATAAAACTTCTTTAGATGCATGCTATTGATGGGTTCCTCGAGTTGATCTCCATCCTGTGTTGATAGATGATATGCTTCTAACCCAAATACTGTTGTGACCACAAACGAATCTAACCAGTTTGGTTCAAACTTTCCTTTCTTTTCTCGATCTGACTGGTTACGTGGATTTTCCTTTAGTACTCATTCCCCAATTTGAAAGGTTCGTGGTTTGACCTTGTGATTATAACTTTGACACATTCTTTGCTGATATACTTTTAAATGATCAAAGACTTTTTTTCTTCATTCATGGATTAATTCTAACTCCTGCATCTAGATACATGTTGTTCTTCATTTGGGAGAAAACCTTTTAATGATACTCGTAGAGAAGGTATCTCTACTTCTATTGGCAGTATTGCTTATGATCCATAAACAAGGATGAAAGGTGTGACACCTGTTGGTGTGCGGATACTAGTATGGTAGGCCCATAGAGAAGAGTTCGATTGGATATGTCAATCTCTGCCAGCATCATTCACTGTCTTTTTGAGGATTTTCAAAATATTTTTCATTTGATGCTTCTGCTTGCCCATTTCCCTGTGGTTAGTAGGTTGTGGAAAATCTATGTTGGATCTTGAATTTCTCACATAATTCTTGGACATCTTGATTCTTGAATGCTCACCCATTATCACTCATAATGGTCATGGGTATTCCATAACGACAGAGATGTAGTTCAAGATAAATGCAGCAATTTGTTTTCTTATGATATTGATGAGAGGTACTGCCTCAATCCATTTTGTAGCGCTTCTGGTCAATTCTGTAGCATTTATGGTGTTTAGAATAGCGTTTTGGGTCAATTTGGCAGTGTTCTTGGCACATATAATGGCTTTCTTGATCTATTTGATGGCGTTTTCAGTTTTTCATTGATTTTTCTAATGTTGTATTTTGCATTTCTCATTTCTACTTTTGGACTATCATTTTCCCGAGCCTAAGTTATAGTTTTTCAGTTTTGCAGGTACTTATTTCATTGTGAAAGACCAGAGTCATAAACCATTTTGCTGTCAAAGAATGCATTATAAACTACTAACTTTGTTTGCAGCCACGAGATTTAACACTTATTTTTGTTAAATTAGGCACATAGACTAATTACAATGGAAATGAACAAACATGTCTTATGTGTTTTGATGATAGGCGAGTATGCTCTCACCTTTCTTAGGTGATCAAAAAGCTAGACTCATCTTTTTCTTTCAATAATGCATATCTTTAGCGGGCCTGCCCTCCTGAGGAGCCTATAAGGCCAAAACCATTAAGGCCCATGAGAGGGGAACAAACCAAGTGGGAATGGCTAACGCCAAGTACTCCAAACCACTATAAAATAAACATGATTTGATGAAAATCAAGTCAACGACAGTGCTTGAGAATAGCTCTCCTCCTTACCTTTGGGTTTCTCAAACCTTGGTTTTCAAGGTTGGGAGACCTCTTAATTGAGTTTATACCCTGACATGCCAAATGGATCCCTTACTAGTTCCAATTAAAATTAGAAGCTACCCGGTTTACCTCTGAACATTATTAAATTCTTAGTGCATGGAGGGGGAAGAATCTCTCCATAAGATACTCACCATATGTCCCTCTTGAGCGTATGTGTGAACTCCCCTTTTGAGACCTTATTGCTAGGCTCATAATGGGACTCCACTAGCTCTCGCAAAGGCAAAAACACATGCGCCCTTTAGGGGGTGACAAGGCCGTGTGAGCTGATGGGGTACCAAGTGTGGGATAAGAACTAATAATGAAGCCAATCTCCTTAGGATATACTGAATGATGTGTTTTCAATTGTTCAAAACCCATGAAAAATTGGGCTTTCTTTAAAGCTTCTTGAACATACACTTTATGTGTCCTTTGGGACAAAAATACAATCTGAATTCTGTGTTTGTAAGTCAAGTCAATATATCATCCATTGAAATACAAAAAAAATTGCAAACTCAAACTTCAAATTGTCAAATTTACAAGTTTCACAACAGATTAGCTCTTTTGGTTCAAACGATCGCACTTTCAGTCCAAACAGTAGCTTTTTTGGTCCAAACAGTCGCACTTTCAGTCCAAACAGTAGCTCTTTCAGTCCAAACAATCACACTTTCAATCCAAACAGTAGCTCTTATGGTCCAAACAGTCGCACTTTCAGTCCAAACAGTAACTCTTTCAGTCCAAATAGTAGCTCTTACGGTCCAAACAGTCGCACTTTCAGTCCAAACATTATCTCTTTTGGTCCAAATAGTCACGCTTTCAGTCCAAATAGTAGCTCTCATGATCCAAACAGTAGCTCTCATGGTCCAAACGTCAGCTCTCTTGGTATGAATGTTAGCTTTCTCATATTTCAACATTAACTCTCCAAGGTTGAGCTTGCTAGGTATAAACATCAATTTTATCATTCTACACATTAACTCTTGGGGTCAAAATAACCATTGTCTAAGTTCTAACATCACTAGTTTAAGCTTCAGAGTTCTTGGTGTAAACGTCAACACTCTTGGTCTAAACATCAGCTCTCTTGGTCTAAACGTCAGCTCTCCTGATCTAAATATCAACTCTCTTGGTCTAAATGTCAACTCTCTTGGTCTAAACGTTAGCTCTTCTAGTCTAAACGTCAGCTCTCTTGATATAAATGTCAGCTCTTCTGGTCTAAATGTTAGCTCTCTTGGTCTAAATGTCAGCTCTCTTGGTCTAAACATCAGCTCTTCTAGTCTAAACGTCATCTCTTCTAGTCTAAATGTCAGCTCTCTTGGTCTAAACAACAACTCTTTTGGGTCGAATGTCAAATTGCTCATGTTTCAACACTAGATCTCCTAGTTTGCACTTGCTAGGTCTAAATTTTAGTTATCAGAGTCTGAAAATAAAAAAGTTAGGTCAAAACAACAATCTCCTAAGTTCAAACACCCAATTTGCTGAGTCTAAACATCACTATTCTGAACTTTAGAGTCATTGCACTACAAAATAGCATTTTTGGTATGTTCCTCAGTGTTCCTGGTTGTTTTGTCGACATTTTTGGTCAGTATAGCAGCATTTTTGGTATGTTCCTCAGTGATCTTGGTCATTTTGTCAGCATTTTTGGTCAGTATAGCAGCATTTTTGGTTAGTATAGTAGTGTTTCTGATCAGTATAACAACATTTATGGTCACTTTGTCAACATTTATGGTCAGTATAACAACATTTCTTGTCAGTATAGAAGCGTTCTCGGTCAGTTTGTCAGCATTTCTAGTTAGTTTGTCAGCATTTCTAGTCCATATAGCAGTGTTTCTGGTTAGTATAACAACATTTCTGGTCATTTTGTCAGCGTTTCTGGTAAACTGCATCGAAATTAGAAAACAAAAACAACCCATTTCTTAGATAGTCAAACAAAGAGACTAGGTTATCTTCTTGGGTCACTCAATCAGGTTATCTTCTGTCAAAATAGATTCAAAGCTAGACACACTAAGGTTCTCAAGTATTCATCTCCAACAAGTTCAAGATCTAACATCTTAAAGTGCAACAACACATTTTCTTTGATAAATTGATCGTTCAAACATAGTTTCTCATTAGGATCTATCACCCTTTATCATGAAACTACAATGCTTGATCAGATTAACCTCGATCTCTATCATAGGATATATCATTCCTATTGAACTTGGTCATATCAAAAATCATAAAATTTGTACTTCAAACTAAGATCGAAAAACTTGCAAACAAGCAAATACTTGAAAAGATCATTTTGTGTCGATCCATCTATAATACTTGCCTCAATAATTGATCACTTATTGCGATACATTATAGAAGATTTAAACCTCGCAAAACATTCAGAACACGTGTATGCCCCTTTAACTAGAGCACAGAGACGTAAGATCAAAGAAATAAAAATAGAAGCATTCAAAATAGCTGAAGATCATAGAAACATGGAATACCAAAGAAAAATACAAGAAGAGGACATAATAGGTCAACCTATCAGAGAAATCAAACAAGTCCAAAATCAAAAGCCAACTATGTCAAAACCTCACAAGGATTCAAATGCATCTCCAAAGAAAGGTGGCTCTTTTATGCAACTCTTAAAAAGATCCCTAAAGGATTTTGCTAAGGAAGATCAAAATCACGCACCTATGTCTAGCAATGGCTCATCCCCCCATAAGTAAATTGACTCTCCAAAGGCATCTATTCCTACACCTCTTAAAAACTTGCAAGAACCTTCCATAGCATCCTCAGCAAACAATACACCCAAGGATGAAGTTCCCCAAGGGATATCCATAATGGTCATCAAACCTATTTCAGAGGATCCTATTCAAAGCCCATCTCTTTCATATCTAAGCATTGATTCCTTGCAACATCCCCGCAATGCTCCCTTGCAAATTGAAGTCTTCATTCATAGAATGCTCGTTAAATGTGTCCTAATAGATGGGGGAGATGGCTTAAACATTTTCTCATTGAGTCTTGTCCATGCTCTAGGTTATTCTGAAGATGCAGTTAATCCCCAGAAAAAGATCACCATCAAAGCACATGATGAAGAAGAGCATTCCTCTAAAGGAATTGTGATATTACCCATCAGAGTGGGACCTTTGCAGAAAGAAACAACATGCCAAGTTCTAGACTTGGACTTACCATACAACATACTCTTGGGAAGACCATGGATACATGACATATAGGCTATTCCATCAACATGTCATCAGTGCCTAAAATTTCCATACAATGGGCAAGAAATCGCGATCTTAGCAGACTCAAATCCATTGCAGTGCTGTAGTAATCTAAAACTAGCTCAAGAGGTCATTGTTCCACATAACAGAGAGGCAACATCTTCAAGAACACAATCCAAGGAACAATCATTTGCATCAATTTTGTCAAGCATGGAAAAATAAATGCAGCTAAGAGATCGAGGGAACGAAGAATATTTGCTATCATGGAAAAATAAACAATAGCAACTTGAAATTGAAAGGGATGAAGAAGATGTAGGTGCCGATATAGTTAACACATATGCAGGACAAATGTTAGGAACTATCCCACTTGAATCGGAATCACATTCGGTTGACTTGGACTTAATCAAGGATGATTAGGAGCTACCTACAAGAGGTCATTCTGATGAGAGTACCACTATAGATATTGAAATGCATATTGAAAGCTCTGACATCTCTATCACGACCAATAATATCTTTAAAACAATTCACCCTGAGGATCCTTTACCCTTAATCCATCCTGAACTTATGGACCCGGGAAAATGAAAGACATATCACCATTGATACTTTTCCTAATGACCATGCCATATCCTTATGTCTTAATGCAATCGAACCCACAACAAATTCTACCAGGGATTTCGCTAACATATCTTTGAGTCAGGTGGGTGCCAAATCTCCTAGTCGCAAAAGTGAAAATAAAGAAAACAATATCAGGTCTACTGTTGAAAACCATTTATTGGCAATATTAGACCTTGAAAAAATAAAAATAAAGGATGAATATAATGGTGACAACCTCCTCAAGGCACCAGAAGATAGGAGATTTGACACCTTACCTGAATACTATCAAGAGAGGTCATCTATCCTGATATAACCAACAGAGAGAGTTACCATTAGCACAAATGATCTACATCCAACAATCTCTCTATCAAAACATGAAGTGCAACAATATTTGGAACTCTTCACAAGATGGAAAATCAATTTTGCCCGGTCATATACAGACATTCCAGGGTTTGATCCAGATCTTATAATACTCACTTGAATATCAACCCAGGAGTAGGCATCAGTAATGGAACACAACATGGATCAGAAGAAGGAATTTTATTCATCACACCACAAGGTCATAAAAATCCAAAGGCGTACAAATTAAGATTTCCATGCACCAACAATATAGAAGAATATGAAGCTTTGGTCACAGGAATCAAAATGTAACATTACACAACTTCAAGTCTTTGGAGATTCTCAGCTCGTCATCAATCAAATTAATGATGACTACCAAACAAAGGATAGTGATTACCATCTTTTAATACCTTATAAAAATATGGTAGATGATTTTAAGAAGTATTTTGTAGAAATCATTTTTTAGCAGATTCCGAGGAATGACAACAAAGCAACAGACGCCATGGAAACACTTTCTTCTCTACTTCAGACACGAGAAAATCAAGAGTGTTACAAATTCTTAGTGGAAGAGTTGTTTTACCCTGCACATAATTGTCCTAATTCCCAAACTATCTGTCACCTTATTGGGCATGATTCCTCCTTCTATGGCTAAACTTATACATACCTGAAAGATAACACCCTACCTCCTGATTTGTCAAAAAATCAAAAGAGAAACTTTATTCGCTAATCCTCCCATTATACTCTTGTCGCGGATACCATTTTTAAATGAGGTCTGAACACTACTATTTTAAGATGTCTTGAACAAGAAGAATCTGAGAAGCCCTTAAATGAACTCCATAACAAAATTTGTGACACTCATTCAAGTGGTCTTTCCCTTTCGAAAAAACTCATACACTCGGGATATTATTGGTCAGCTATGGAACGAGATTCTTTTCAGATAGCTAAAACATGCAAACAATGTCGGATCCATGGGAATTTGATTCATGCACCAACACAAGAACTTCATGCTTTGGAAACATCTTGGCCTTTCTGCCAATGGGGTCTTGATCTAGTAGGAAAGATAAATCCTTCATCCAATGGTCACAAATTCATCCTTGTAGCTACAAAATATTTTACAAAATGGATTGAGGCAGTACCTCTCATCAATATCACAGGAAAACAAATTGTTGCATTTATCTTGAACTACATCATTTGTCGCTATGGAATACCCACGACCATTATCACTGATAATGGATGACCATTCAAGAATTAGGATGTACAAGAGCTATGTGAGAAATTCAATATCCAACAAAATTTTTTCACACCCTACTATCCACAAGGGAATGGGCAAGTAAAAGCATCAAACAAAACTGTTTTGAAAATCCTCAAAAAGACAGTGAATGATGCTAGCAGAGATTGGCATATTCAATTGAACCCTACTCCATGGGCCTACTGTGCCAGTATCTGCACATAAACATGTGCCACACCTTTCTTTCTTGTCTATGGATCAAAAGCAATACTACTAATAGAAGTAGAGATATCCTCTCTACGAGTATTATTAAAAGGCTTTATCCTAGATGAAGAACAACGAGTATCTAGATTGCAAGAGTTAGAATTGATCCATCAATGAAGACAAAATGTCTTTGGCCATTTAAAGGTATATCAACAAAGAATGTGTCGAAGTTATAATCACAAGGTCAAACCATGAACCTTTAAAATTGGGGAACTAGTACTAAAGGAAAATCCACGAAACCAGTCCGATTGAGAAAAGAAAGGGAAGTTTGAACCAAACCGGTTAGGTCCATTTGTGGTCACAATAGTATTTGGGTTAGGATCATATCAGCTATCAATACAAGATGGGGATCAACTTGAGGAACCCATCAATAGCATGCATCCGAAGAATTTTTATGTCTGAAAAAGAAGAGAAAATCCAAAAACAGTGAAAAAGCAGAAAATCCAAAAAAGTAAAAAAAAATATAAAATACGAAAACAACGAAAACAGTGAAAAAAAAATACAAAATAAAAATCAAATATGAGAAAAAGTGCAATAAAAACAGATGGTGAAAACCTGGCAAATAGGCGCTATATGTCAGCTAGCTTTTCCATCTATTGGTTCATGCATCCTTCTGCTTGCATTCATTTCTATCAGCATTGTTCATATCCATAATAAAGCCTTTGTACATACATAGACATCGCAAGTGATTTCTCGCCATGGTTTGGATCATTGTATATATCATAATAAAGTTTGTTTCTAGACTTGGGGCAAAATCCTAAACCTAGCTGGGGGCAAAAAATTTCATCATTTTGAGCTTAATCAAATAGGTAGAACAATTGTTAGGCAACTCTGGTCAAGCAAAAAAGTGAGACACATCCAACGTTAAACATAAGATCAAATTGTCAACCATCAACTATCACATATCATTCTAAACATGACAAAGCACATATCAATGGATGATATCTTTTGACTAATAATTTTAACACTTTGACAATAATGGTTCAACTATTTTATCTTGATTTTTCGCTATCATGATTTCTGAGTAACTCCAAGATGTCTTTGACTAGAGGAACAAGGAAGGAACATGATATTTTTCTTGTTTGTTGTCTATAAATTAATTGTTAATTTGTGCAAAGCTATCTCAAGACATGATCATCAGAGTATCATAGAAGACATTTCGGACTTGCATATAGAAATGGTAAATATTGTCTAGTTTACACAAGCAACACTCAGGTCATCTTAGTTCAATTGTACCTCGATGCTTGTGCTAACTTGCAATATCAAAATCCAGGTAAGTAGTGCTCAGGTCATCATGGTTCAATTATACCATCGATGTTTGCACTCACTTCTCACATTTTAAAAAGCTCAATGATGACAAAATGCTATAACCCAGTGACTGGTCTGATCCTAGCTTTGCATTTCGTTTGCATTTTCATGTAGCTTGCATTTCATTTTTGCATGGGATCACACAAGCTCATCTTATCCAAAGCTAAATCTATCACAGGAATCATTAATGTATCATCATAAGTGTATGCACAATCAGATTGATGACTCATCTCTCCCTAGATATTGTCGACCCAGGGAAAATTTTATTCTACCCCCTCAAAAGAACCCACATCAACATATTTGAATCTTCCTGCAACCTGATATCAACAAAATGTCAGTTCTTTATCCAATCAACCTTATCAATTCTATCAATCGATTGCATCTGATCTATTCTATCATGTCTTATACAGGATGTATATTTCCTGGAACTAGACATTCTAATCAAGTCTTATATAAGATATATCATTCCTGAAACCAGACACTTTGACCATCTTTGTCTTATACATGGGGTGTCATTCCTAAAACTAGACTAAATCTCAATCTTATCAATCTAATCACTCTTGTCGTATTCAATCAAGCTTTATCAATCATCACATCAAGAACCACATCAAAGTGATCGAAGAACTTACACTTGTTAGATTCAATGATAGTCCCAAAGACACTGAGAGGGGGGGTGAATTAGTGTCTAACCGGTTAGCAGAATATTTGAACTTATTGATAACTTTGCAACCCAAAATAGTGCACCGATAAATAAGAATTATTGCAGTAAACACAAATAACAAAGACAACATAGAAACACACCATAACACAAGATATTTAACGAGGAAATCCAGTGTGGGAAAAATCTCGTCGGGATTTGTGACCCACAATATTTACTCACTGGCCAATGAATAAATACTACTTACAATAAGGGGCCTGAACATGCAAGGAGGCCAACAACCTAGAGCTCACTGCTCAATGAAGAGTCACACTGACTACAAAATGGATAATTAAATCCAATACAATGTACTTCTCAAAATAGCATCTCTAATGTCAGGTTCAGTACCAGTTTAAGCTCAGATGGATACCTTAACCAAAAACCTTCACTATCACTAAACAATTATTTTCTACCATACATATGATGTCTTTTTCATCTCACACCACTCTCGCATATCAAAATGACCTATAAGATCTCATACATATATGAGTCTTTTACAATATACCATGGCTTACAAAAGATAATTATATTACAATAAACAAAAGTTCATCCCATGTCGGCTGGAGTGCCGGTATGCTTTGTTATGTAATCTGAATGCCGGTGTAAGTGCCTGTTGGTGTCGATGTCTGCCGGTGTATGAAGTTTGTGATGTCGGACATGTAGAAACCAATTGCCAGTGAGTTTCCAATTGGTTGCCATTAATGACAACATCAACTATTCTCATAAGAGTGTAGAATGCCAACAATCTCCCCCTTTGGCATTGATGGCAACACTAATGAGAAAAACCAAAAGTGTTCTCCCAAAACTGAAATCCAAAAAAGATGTGCTCCCCCTGAGCAAGTGATCTCCTTTGTACATGCATTTTTCTCTCCAATACTCCTCCATTGATATCAATGACAAAGGATGTCATAAAAAATCAAAAGAGTACAAAAATACTACCTCAAAGTCTATAACTGGTTGGTTACTATCTGAAAGATGTCTGCCAAAACCAGATTCAAACTCTGCATAAACTTCTTGTTGTCAATTAGAGTTGCCTCTGTTTGGTGGATCATATCAGTGAGATAGTGCATTTACTACTCCAGTGATCACTCTCCTTGAACTATTGCCTTAGATAATTCAACTCTCTGAGTAATTAGATTATCCAACCTCATACCAAGTTTACTTTTGAGTTCTCGGGCATTGGACCTTATTCTTGCCTTTTATTTTTCAAGCTTTTCAACTTCTCAAAAATTGTCATTTCCTGCTAAAAAACTGATATAAGTCCAGATGAACCTATTATATTATCCACAATGTCATCAATTTCCTTTTGTGTCTTTTTGATCTCTTCTTCAATGTCCTCTGTCAAATAGTGAGGTTTACATGCTTCTCTATATAACGCCTTATACTCCAAAATTGTAGAATTAACTAGCGGTAAAAGTGTATCCAAGTGATCGGTACATTTATTTATGGTGTTTTCAAAGAATGTATTTTTATCTTTGTCAAATCTCTCCTTAATGGTATCTTCATTTGCTTTATCTATAGTTATTACATTATCAGTAATGAATTTGGACAATGTGTCCAATTTCCCTAAAGAATCATTAATGTGATCTATCTTACAATTAGGTTCAATCATCTTCAGAATAGGTAATGTGTTATCGATTGCCTTAAATGCTAAGGCATTGCAATCAGTAATCCTTTTAATAGAATCCAAAAGTACCTCTATAATGTTAGTGGGTCTGAATTCACCTGTAGATGTGCTCAATTCTACTGTAGGTTTCTTCTCAACAGATGTCTGACCAATTGCCTTCACTGTATCCTCTTTACTTCCATCAGATGCATCCACTTTACTTATATTTTCTTCTGGTTGATCTCTTTGTGTTTGTACCTCTATCTTTAATGGTTTCTCAGTCTGATTAAGCTCCTCTGCAACTGCCAGTGTCATAGATTCAACATGAACCTCTACCTCAGATTGTTTCTCTATCAGTACCACTGTTGGTTTCTCAGATTCTGGTTGCCCTGCTTGGGCTGGTATCTCTGTTTCCTGAGAGTTAATAGTTTGTGCCGATTTCTCTGAAATCTTGTTGTCCTCGATACTATCTGCCTTAACCTCTGCAGTTCCTTTGTCCACAATAATGTTTATATTCTATGTATCCACATGCATTGTAAAAAGTATCCCAAACTCTGGGTTAGTATCATCATGAATTATACCTTCAGTACCTATATCCAGTGGATTAGTTGTATGTACCGGTGATGAAGGTGCTAATGGAGGGGTGTCCTGAGTTGGTGGAGGGATGTTGTCTGTTATTTTTATAGAAGGTACACCACCTAATTTACCTTTTCCCTTGTCTTTCTAATATACCTTGAATGTCTTTTCTACTTTTGGTTTGCTTCTTTCCTCTTTCTTTTCCTTCTCTACAAAGAATATGTCCCATTTATTTGTAGTCTCATCTGCAATCCTTAACCCTTCCAGCCATTAGGCTCACTTGCCAGTGTCCACTAACAAATACTAACCAGTTAGCTTCAGAAATAAGCTCATCTATCTCTTCCTTAGAATTTACCGAATGTACAGCCAAGAGTGCTTCAACTTTCAACTTCTTGTCCAGTTCCATCACAAATAGCCTTTTAGCTTCCAATCTCATGTACAAATCATTGGGCAACTCATCAATCACTTCTATTAAAACTTTCTTGTAAATATCTAAATGTAGAATAATGCTTTCTTCAATGGTGTTTTTGTCAGAATCATTAGAAGAATTATACCATTTATTTACATTTACCAGATTACCTTCATGTGTAATCTCATTCAGTAGATCATCTAGAGTAGGGGTAACTAGTGGTATGTTTCTTCTTTGGTGTAAGCTTCTTCTGCGGCTCCCTAACTGCTCGTTTCTTCTTCCTTAGTGTCCTGGTTTTCTTAGGTGAAGGAGATGGTACCGGTGGGGTTTTCCTTTTCCTTTCCACTCTCTTAAACTCAGAAGCCTTACCACTGTCAGTATTAGAAGATGTTACAACCGGTGAAACATGTGCTTTAGGTTGCAGTCCTTCAAGCTCACTTGCTGATATACCACTGATATTCATGATATTTTCTTTGATCTCTTTGACCTTCTTGGAGTCATCTCTGATAAACTTTTCTCTTCTTTTTGTCCTCTTCTGCATAGATACATTACTCTTAATGGTTTCTGCATTACCAAAGAATTTCTTAGATGGCTCCCTTAGTGCATCAAGTAGAGCTTTAGCATATGTCTCCAAGATAGATAGGTCAACCTCATAACCCATCTTAGTAACCCAAATAGTTCTAGGGCTTACTTCTTCCATCCAAGTTTCTTCTCGCTTAATGACAAAATATATTTACTTGTCATACTTATCAATTATGCTTTGCGGTAGTCTCTCTCTTGCTCTCATCTTAGTTTGAAATATTTTGAAGTAGTCTGTAATGTTCTTATCACAGTTAATGCCCATACTGGTGAAAGCTTCTAGTATCTGTTTTCCTACCAGGATGTCATAACCAAAATCTTTATGACCTATGTCGAGTATCTCTTTGGTAAAGTATAGCATCAAGCATACTAGTAGGTTTCCAAAACGGAAGGTACCTTTCTTATCTCCCTTAATATTCCTTAAGTTATCAATTAGTTCATCTTTAAGCCATTCACACATATCAATATTAGGATTATTGTTCACCATCTCATATGCACTGTGAATACAAAGGCTAGAAACAAAATTTAGTCTATTTGCATGAGTTTCTTTATATCCTAGTACCATACTCACATATTTCACATTTATATCCTTAACATCATTCAATCTAAGTGATCTGTTATTAGATGTGGCTCTGGTTAACTCCATAACTCCTTTGCTAGGTATTTTCTTGGTTTTATCAGGCCTACTACTGGTTGAAGGTAAACCAGTAACTACCTTAATTTCTTCCTTGGTTATTTTGCAAACTGAATCTAACCATATGAACTCTCCATGGACTCTTCTTAATACAAGTCTTACAACTTCCTTTGGAAATTCAGGAATGTTTAGAATCTCTACAAAACCTAAGTCTTCCACAATCTTATGTTTAGGCTTAATCACACCATTTGCATCGATAATAACCTCATTAAATATTTTCTTCAGATCCTCAGACCCTAGGTTTTCTATGTTGCAATGTATGTAGATTCTAGGGTCTTCTACAAATGCTACACCCTTCAGAATTTTCAAAAAAGCTCTGACAGAATCATCTCGTTTTGCAATCTTGGGGATAATCTTAAACACGGGTCTAGGGAGCTTGACATTTTCCCCAATGATAGGTTTTGCAATAAACTCATGAACAAAAGATGAGGTTACCATTTCAAAAGATAAATACCTCTTAACCAAAATTTTGAATGCCTGAAAATCACTTCGCAGCTTCGCCTTAGAATGCCCTTGCTTAGTTTTGCACTCTCTGATTGTTTGAATGCTTGGTGAGTTAGAAATGAGGGTTTTTCGATGCTTTATATCCAAAAAGGTTCTTTAAAACTGCATTAAATGCTCGTTGGTTAAGTGAAAACTTAACACACCTGCCAATAAAGAAGAAATGTATCTTCTCACCATCAACCAAGGGTAGAATGCATGATTTTCAACTTGCTGTAGTACCCCCTAAGGATTGTTCCTCAGTTAGATGAAGAATCTCCTACCAATGGAGGGTTACTCTGTTCTACTAGTGCAAAGATAGATTCATCAACTTTCTGATCCGCCTTCTTAATCCATTATTTTGAAAATTCTTGCTTTACTTCATCTACCATTTTTTTCCCTTCACACTAGATCCTTTATTGTTCGCCGGTGTATTCTTGCTTCTACAACATTTTGCAATATGTCCAATCTTGTTACATGCATAACAAGTTACATTATTCCTTTGAATAGCTTTACCATATCCTTGACCAGTTTGTGATCTGCATTGATTAGATAAATGCCCCAATCTACCACAAACATAGCATTTCACATTCATTCTGCAATTTTCTGAATTATGACCAACTTTGTTGCATTTGGAACATTGACCAGTGGGTGAGTTTGTATTCTGATTATTTCTAAATCTACACTGATTTTGTTTATGACCATACTTGTTGCAATTGAAACATTTCCCATTAAATTTATAAGCATTAGGCTGTCTTACCGATTTGTTCTGATCTTGATTATACCAAAACTTTCTCGAGGTTCAAATCCAATTCCATTTGTATCTCCATCAGGTTTTTATCTTTTAAGCATGTCATCAAGTTCTTCTGAACATTTCTTGAATTTGTCTTTGTGTTTATTTGCAATAACCAACTCATTTTCCATAATTCCAACTTGTCTCACAAGCTCATATTTATCATGTTGCATGTGAATCATATATGTCTTTAACATATCATTTTCATGACCAAGTCTCAAATTTTCATTTCCTGCATCATTAAGTCTCCTAGTCAAGTCTTCTTCATTCTTCTTGCTATCTTCAATATCCTTACATAATCTCATAGTCATATCTTGCATTTCATTCTTCATATTTGTGTTCTCTTGTCTTAACTTATTTTCAATATCTCTGAGAGTTTCCTTTTCATCATCATCATTCTACATCTTCTCATGAAGTTCCTTTCTTTTATTTTGTGCTATAACAAGGTTCTCCTGAAATCCTTTAATGAATTCCTTAGTAGTCCTCAAATCATCTTCAAGTTTGATATTCTTCAATTTTTCTGCATCATAATCTTCAAGAGCTCCTTCCAACAATTTTCTTACATTCTCCCTCTGTACCGGTGTCAGAATCTCCCTCAATCTATTAGGCTTTTGCAAATAGAGGACCAAGCTCTAATACCAATTGTTAGATTCAATGACAGTCCCAAAGACACTGAGAGGGGGGGGGGTTGAATCGATGTCTAACCGGTTAGCAAAATATTTAAAATTATTGATAACTTTGCAACCCAAAACAGTCTACCGATAAATAATAATTATTGCAGTAAACACAAATAATAGAGACAACATAGAAACACACCATAACATAGGGTATTTAACGAGGAAACCCGGTGTGGGAAAAACCTTGGTGGGATTTGTGACCCACAATATTTACTAATTGGCCAATGAATAAATACTACTTACAATAAGGGGCCTGCACATGCAGGGAGGCCAACAGCCTAGAGCTCACTGCTCAATGAAGAGTCACACTGACTACAAAATGGATAATTAAATCCAATACAATGTACTACTCAAAACAACATCTCTAATGCTAGGTTCAGTATCAGTTTAAGCTCAGATAGATACCTTAACCAAAAACCTTCGCTGCCACTAAACAATTATTTCCTACCATACATATCATGTCTTTTTCATCTCACACCACTCTCGCATATCAAAATGACCTATAATATCTCATACATATATGAGTCTTTTACAATATACCACGCCGGCTTACAAAAGATAATTATATTACAATAAACAAGCGTTCATTCCATGTCGGTTGGAGTGTCGTTATGCTTTGTTGCCGATGTAATCTGAATGCGAGTGTAAGTGCCTGTCGGTGTATTAAGTTTGTGATGCCGAGCATGTAGAAACCAATTGCCGGTGAGTTGCTAGTTGGTTGCCATCAATGACAACATCAAATATTCTCATAAGAGTGTAGAATTCCAACAACACTTCCATCAACCACAATTGTAAAAATCATCCAATAATCTATCGGGAAATCAATTTCGCAAAGATCCAAAAACTCCAAAGGTCGGTTATCTCAATTGATCTCCCGAGGGGGCATCATCATATCACAATTTAGCAATCAATGGCTGGGGCATCCTATCGAACCAATATTACATCAACATCATCACATTGAGATTATTCTTTGAATCAACACATCATCACACCTTTCTTCAAAGAGGGGAAAAATATATACACATAGAAATGGTTTGAGGATAAATAATTAAATAATCAATTATTTAATTAATCCCCCTTTCCAATTTAATTGAATTCACTAGCAATTTGATTAATTCCCCATTCATCTCCTTATCAATAAATCTAAGGATTTATTCATTAAGTTCATTTAAATAGTCTCCTTTGATTAATTAATCTAAATTGATTAATCCCCCCCATTAAATTCATTCCTTCTAATCCCCTAATTAATTAAAACAAATCTTGCACATTATATCCTATCCTATCCTATCTTGCACATTCTAACCTCCTTATCCTAGCCTCCTATGGGTTGGATATCCTCCCCTTGAGATACATGGCGCTTATGCCACATGTCTCCTCCCTTGGACACTTGCCCTCTTAGGAGCAAGGCTCCTTGACACTTGTCACCACAAAGATGACAAGTGTCCCTCCCTCCAAAATTTTCTCCAATCTCCTCCAAATTCACCCTTGATATCTTCAGATTCAATCTTGACTGTTGATTCCTGCCACCTTACCCTTGGCCTTGGAAATCCTATAAATATCTCCCATTTTGGAGCACAAAAGATCCCATCTCATATCAATTTAGGCATTGTTACTATAGGCATATCCATTCTAGCATATCATTTAAGTATTGTTATTATAGGCAATTGTATCTTACATCTAGCTTAATTTGATCATTTTCTAGAATAATTGTTGAATCATGTAGCTTAATCAATCTTTATTCTAGCTTAATTGCATCATCATCATAGCTTAATCATGCATATCATTATCTTAATTAAAGATGCAAACCATAAGCCTTCCTTTAAATGTCCCTTTTTCCTCTATTCTTGAGGAGCTTGAAGGTGTTGGATTGGTTGGCTCTCAGCGGAGCAATGACCTCCAAATTGGCAACTCAAGAGTTGAGTAGCTACTTTATCATGATTGATTATGCAAATGATATGAAATGCAATGCTATGATTAATCCAAAATACTAATTACTAGATGATTGAAATGAAAATGCCTATAGTAATGATACTAAAAATATGAATGCAAGGGATCCTTATTGCTCCAAAATGGGGGATATTTATAGGAATTCCAAGGCCAAAGCTGAGGTGCCAGGAATCAATGGTCCAGATCTTATCTGAAGATATCAAGGGCCAAGATTGAGGAAGTTGGAGAAGAGGTTGGAGGAAGGGACACTTGTCATCTCTATGGTGACAAGTGTCAAGGAGCCTTGCTCATGAGATGGCAAGTGTCCAAGGGAGGAGACATGTGGAAAAAGTGCCATGTGTCTCAAGGGGAGAATATCCACACCATAGGAGGTTAGGATAAGGAGGTTAGAATGTGCAAGATAGGATAGGGTTAGTTAAACCCAGGGTTAGGTGGTTAAAGGTTAGGAGCCATGTGCTCATTTGAATTTAGAAATTCAAATAATTTGGAAAATGATAATTAATCTCAACAAACTTGAGTTTGTTAATCTTAATTAGGAATTAAAAGAATTGATTAAAATGAGGGGAATTAATTAATCAAAGGGGGATATGAAATGAACTATATAAATAAATCATGTAGATTTATTTACTAGTAGATGAATAGAGAAATTAATAAAATTGCTTGTGAATGCAATTAATTGGGAAGGGGAATCAATCAAATAACTGCATATTTAATTAACTATCTTCAGACCATTTTTAGGTGTACACAATATGTATACATATACATATACATACATACATACATACATACATACATAGATACTGTAGCATCATAAAATTGCGACCCTTACAATTTTTGACCGCATTTGGGTCTTTGCATTAGCGGGCGAATCCCTAAGCCTGATCAGAGACCCAAAACATGCTCATGACATCAAAACTTGCATTTTTCCATCATTCTGCACTGCCTTTTTCTGCTTCTTGTCCTAAATCAAGGCATGATAGGGGAGTGGCACCCTTGTCCTAGCCCTATTTTGAGACCCCTTTGGTTCCTCCTTGCATTGGGCTTGTCAATTGTTAAGCGGGAAAAGTTTCTCTATGTCGGCCTAAGATAGGAAATTACCTAAATACCCCTAATTGGCAAGTACATAAGGAGCACTTCCCCTCCTATTTTCATAAACGTCAATGATAAGAGGGGTTGACGATAAGCAACAATAGGGTGAACAAACAAGAGGTCTCCATTATAGTTATCAAGCATTCAAGCATTCATTCAAGCATTGATAATTTCAAGTCTCCTTTCAAGGCTAGGTGTTACATCCAAGACAATGATTCAACCATTGAAGAGGAGATTTCTACCAAAATTCAAGACATCCTATTTCACATATCCACTCAAGAAAATTCATTTATAAACGTATCAACCTTTCAATTACATCTCCCCTTTGAGGTGGATTTACTTCAGACATTTCCTTTCATTTACTTGCAACATTTTTCAACCACTTGGTTAATTCCAAAATGGGATTTGACCTGAAGGCAAACCCCCAATCCTAACCACATTTCCCTCTCTTTTCTATGTGTAGGTTGCAGGTACATGGCTGTAATTGTAGGTTTAGGCTTCATTTTCAAAGACAAAAAAACCCTTTTCGGTGCACGGATTTTTCGGAGGACCGCGTGCAACTTACACACAGTCCCTACAACTTTTGCTAAGATTTGTAGGGAAGCTTCGTCTCGACATTCTACTGGTAATTCTAGGTGCACAGCTTTGTCCCACATCTCTATCTTAGAATATAATCATTTCTTTGTCATTTCTGCACTTAGTCTCAATTTTCTTAATTCAACTAGTCTATCACAAAAGAGGGCCAATTTACTTTCCTAATACCTTCCAAATTTACTGCAATTCACTTAGTATTCAATCTCTTACCATTGGGGATTGGATCTAGTGAATTCGACCCCTCTTCTAAATGTAATGTGTGAAAAATTGAAGGGAATCATTTGTGAAACGTTCATCCCTCTTTTGAGGGGAGTAAAGCTTTCCACTTGATCTCCCCTTATCATTTTTTTCATATTACATTTTGGTGAACTCGATGTCTTACATGCTTTACATTGAAAATTATTTCATACTTTTCATTTACAAGTTTAATTTTCTTGCAATTTACACAAACTTAGTGGTTAATTCATTCAAAAACCTAGTTGCTAAAATTGAAATTGAAGTTGAACACTAATATTCCTCCTAAGGTTAGTCCTATACCTCCTCCTCATGATGGACTTGGTCTCCTTCCTACACCAAACATTCCTCCTTTATATGGTGCAGTTCCACCTCCTTCCTCTTATAGAGAGAAGAGACCCTCCTCTCCTCTTGTCCAACCTAGAAGACCTCAACCTAACCATCCAATTGCCAAAGATGAGAACATTCCTCCTTCAACAAATATACCTCAGTCTTCTCAGCCTTCCGCTAAGACTAGACAAAATTGTTGTGCGAGAGAATGCCAACGAAAATGCCATGCTAGAGCTCGTGAAGTTTTTTCTCAAACTATTCAATCTCCCAAAACACCAACAGTTGACATGATTCCATTTTCTCGTAAGCAAAATTTTGAACCTGAATCTCCAAATCATAAGCTGCAAAAAACATGTGATGTTTTTACTTCTATTCATGTTAGAACTCCTCTTTTTATAAATCTTGATGAAGAAATAGGTGAAAATGTTATTCATAATGGCAATACAACTCCTAATGCTTTTGATAGTGAATATGAATATGTTGATGTTGACAAACATTTATTTGTAGAATTTTCAAAAGCCTTAATCCTAGCTCCTAGAAACAAACAAATGGACTTAGCACATGAGCATAGTCCTTGTTTGGATCTTGTGATAGCTCCATCTGTTGTGCTTGATGTCACTCCTCTAGTGTGTTTCCCGCCTTCCTGAAATAATGATCAACAAGATTGGGAGGTGGATGTCATGCTAGACTAGCTACATTAGTACCGTAGATCCTCCAACTCTCTCCTTTCTTGCTCTTTTGTGACCATTCTTCTATGTGTATCCCTATTCGTCTATTTTTTGTCCCTAGTGATGTCTACTTGAGGACAATACAAAGCATTGAGATCTCTTTTGGTCTCTTTCATGTTGACTCAATAGACACATGTGTTCGCTTTCTTCCAAGGTGGTTTCCTCTCTTTGGGGAATGAGGACTATTCTATGCATATATACATGATATACATGAGCTATCATACAACATACTAACCCCAAGGAAAGAAAATCCACCTCGTGCTTTGTGTTTTATGTTCATTATCCTTGGGTTTATTCCTCGATTGGGGGCTAAATCCTTGTGATTACATGCTCCCTCTCTTTCTCTCTATGAGGTGTATCCTACCTTAAAGTAATCACTCTCGACAAGGCGTGTGCGATCCTTTAACGTGGGGAATACACTCCGCTCATATTTTCCTTCTTGATACTTAAAGTTACTTAGCTGACTTTGGCTTTGCTTTGTAATTTTTGGTATCCTTTCTTTTCATGACTCATAGTGAGGGGAACTTTACTATTTGCAGTCATGGTTCTCCCTCTTGATCTTCCCTTTTACTTTGTCAATCAAAGTCGTAAGATCCTTAGTCCATTAGGGGCTTGGTGTATCTTACCTCCTTGAAATGGTGAAAGTCTTTCAATCTTGTCTCCTTGTACTTTACCGGTAGTATGGGCGTACGCTTATACTCCCGCTAAAGTGGGGGATAAATGCAGCATCATAAAATTGCAACCCTTGCAATTTTTGAGCGCATTTGGGTCTTTGCATTAGCGGACGAATCCCTAAGCCTGATCGGAGACTCAAAACATGCTCATGACATCAAAACTTGCATTTTATCATCATTTTGCACTACCTTTTGCTGTTGCTTGTCCTAAATCAGGGCAGGACACGCTGTCCTCTTAGGACAGGGGCATAGTTCCCTTTTCCTAGCCTTATTTTGGTCCCCCCTTGCATTGGGCTTGTCAATTGTTAAGCAGGAAACATTTCTATATGTCAGCCTAAGATGAGAAATTACTTAAATACCCCTAATTGGCAAGTATATAAGGAACACTTCCCCTCATATTTGCATAAGCGTCGATTATAACAAGGGTTGATGATAAGTGACAATAGGGTGAACAAGCGAAAGGTCTCCATTATCGTTATCAAGCATTCAAGCATTGAGCATTTCAAGTCTCCTTTCAAGGCTAGGTGTTGCATTCAAGACAAGGATTCAACCATTGAAGAGGAGATCTATACCAACATTCAAGACATCCTATTTCACATATCCACTCAAGCAAATTCATTTACAAAGGTATCAACCTTTCAATTACATCTCCTCCTTGAGGTGGATTTACTTCAAACATTTCCTTTCATTTACTTGCAACATTTTTCAACACTTGGTTAATTCCAAAATGGGGTTTGACCTGAAGGCAAACCCCCAATCCCAACAACATTTCCCTCTCTATTCTGTGTGTAGGTTGTAGGTACATGGCTGTAAATGTAGGTTTAGGCTTCATTTTCAGAGACGGAAAAACCCTTTTCGATGCGCGAATTTTTCGGAGGACCATGTGCAACTTACACACGGTTCTTGAAACTTTTGCTTAGATTTGCAGATAAGCTTCATCTTGACATTCTACTACTAATTCCAGGTGCACATCTTCATCCCACATCTCTATTTCAAGATATAATCATTTATTTTTTATTTCTGCACTTAGTCTCAATTTGCTTAATTCAACTAGTCTATTACAAAAGAGGGCTAATTTACTTTCCTATTACCTTCCAAATTTACTACAATTCACTTAGGATTATTCACTTAGTATTCAATCTCTTACAATTGGGGATTGGATCTAGTGAATCGAACCCCTCTTTTGAATGTAATGTGCGAAAAATTGAAGGGAATCCTTTGTGAAACTTTCATCCCTCTTTTGAGGGGAGTAAAGATTTCCACTTGATCTCCCCTCATAATTTTTCACCATATTACACACACACACACACACACACAAATATATATATATATATATATATATATATATATATATATATATATATATATATATATATATATATATATATTCCACCAATATTTACTCATTTATTTGCTTCTTGTGAATGCTCACTTTGTCAGTTAAAGAATAATAGACCCTTTGCTGAACATTGTGTCCCATTTATTGGTCATGGTTGGGGATTGGAAGGAGGCAAATCAGTATGGGTTGAGTATGTTAGACCCATGGCCCAAAACAATGGCACGTTTATTTTTTTCAATTTGGAAACCACCATGTCACCGCATAGTATAAGATCTCTCTATTTCTTCCCTACCTCTCCCTTCCTCCCTCTCACTTATTTTCTGCCAAAGCTTTCACAATTAATGTTTTTTTAGTTTCATGTCCCATTAGATGAGATCGAGTTGTTTTTTCTACAAGAGGAACATGAATGAATTCAAGAGTTATTCAAGATTAAGATGAAACCTTTATTCCTAACGACCTTCTAGAAAAACTTCTACAAAGTGCAAATTTGCTTGGCATCTAACCATGCAGATCCTAGGATACAATTGGACTTGTTTGCAATGTAGGAGTCTCTTGGAAGTTGATAACTATTAAAAGAAGTGAAGAAAAAGGAGGCGTTTGTTTCAAGTAACAACTATTTGCATAGGCTTCAATTAGAAGAGGGTCTATTTAGGAAAGGTTTGTATATAATTATAAGAGCTCTTTTATAGTGTCTATCTTATGAAGTTGCTAAACCCTTTATAGTTATGTACACAACCAAAAGGAAAAGATGTGCCTGGCAACTAAATTTGATGAGGTAGTTTCAAAATTTCTGTTAAATTAGGTCTTGTTGTAGGTTTATATGAGATGTTAAAGATTGGATGTATCATAAGATTTAATACTAATATAGTCAACTATATGTCCTAGCATAAAAACCTTAGGTAATTTTTGAAGAAGATGAGAGTTTCCTTTTAGGATTTCTTCCAATTGGTATTGGGTAACAAAGTTTTAGAATTAGGGAAATGATTTGATAGAGGTGGAATTACTAAGAAACCTCCCTCTTTTTCTTTTTCTTTTTCACACAAGCATTGGACATATCCAATTATGTGTGCCTAATGAAACCTTTATTCCTAACAAATTTTCACTAAAAAATTTATTTAAAAAAGCTTCTATAGAGGTCAAGTTTTCTTAGCATCCTATCCCTGCAGATCCCAAGATACCATTGGACTTGGTCGCAATGTACACATCTCTTGGAGTTCCCCCTCTATCAAAAGCAATGAAGAAAATGGAGGTATTTTTTCAAGTAACAACTATTTACATAGGCTTCAATTATGAGATGGTTTATTCAAGAAAGGTTTGTACATAATTATGAGATCTCTTTTGGAGTGTCTATCTTATGAAGTTTCTAAACCCTTTACAGTTATGTACAAAACAAAAAAGAAAAGATGTGCTTGACAACCGAATTTGATGAAGTAGTTTCAAAAGGTCTATTAAATTAGAATATCTAGGTCTTGTTGTAGGTTTATGGGAGATGTTAGAGCTTGGATGCATCATAGGATTTGATAATGATGTAGTCAACCATATGCCCTAGGATAGAAACCTCATGTAATTTTTGAAGAAGATCAAAGTTTCCTTTTAGGATTTTTTCCAATAAAGTTTTAGGATTATGTAAATGCTTTGATATAGGTGGAACTACTAAGAAAACTCTTCCTTCTATTAATAAACCTCCCTCTCTTTCTTTTTTACACAAGTAGTGGACATATCTAATTATGTGTGCCTAATGAAACCTTTATTCCTGATCTCCCTCTCACTTCTCTCTCCCTTAACCCCCCTCTCTCTCTCCATACCATATCCTTCTCACTTCCCTCTCCCTCTCACATCTCTCTCTTTCCCCTAAAGTTTAGGAACATCAACACAAATAGGTTTACTTAAGCCATTCGTGTTACCCCCCTAAAAATATCCCTGTCCCTTGTTTGGGTCTCTCTCTCCCCCTCTTCATCTCTCTCTCTTTCACTTCTCTCTCCCTCACTTCCCTCTCCCTTGTTGGATATTAGAGTTATTGGGACATGTTGTCGTTGATGTCAACATATTCTTATGTTTCAGAGAATTGGTTATTGCAGAGAGTTGGTTCTGGTGATCTAGTATAGATGTGGTTTATCAGGTTTTTGAGATGCTTATCTCTTGTTGATTCATTATGATTTTCATGATTCTATGTGGTGATCTTGTCGAGTTATGAGGTTTGGTATGTGGACTGGTTTTTTCAGTATTCAATGTTGTAGAGTTATGGTATTTGATCCTTATTGCTCTAGAATGATGACATCTTGAATTGTGGATTTTGGAGAGTGTTTGGGTAGTTCATGTGTGTTCTCTAATCATATGGCTCATGATTTGGAACTTTGCAAGTGTATCTTACAGTTTGTCAGTTGGTGTTCTTGAGCTTCGGTCATGGTGATAATGATGATTCTTGCTATCCAAGTGGTTGCAATGATTGTGGTGGAATTCACATTGCTTGTTGATGTTCTCTGATTGTATCCTATGTGTTTTGGTGGTCTACATTAATCGTGGTGCGCGTTATTGAATATCTTATTGGTTTGGTGTTATTCTTCATGTTATGCAAAATATTCGGTGGTGTAGCGTTTTGCAAATGATCTTGGTAAATTATTTGGTAGTGTAGCATGTTTGAGGATTTGATTTTGGTCCATGATATATCCTTGCCAACATTGTATTGGTCCAATTATGGATTTATGTATCGTGTGATGTAATTTAGTTATTGGGATTTATGTGTTGAGCTGACCTTAAGGTTAAGGTTGATGAATTGTATAAATAGGTGATGTAATATGTTAGTTGTGTGTCTGTGAGTGTCTACAATTGTATTTATGATTTGAGATTATTATGTGTGAATGAGTGAATCTATCATTCGGTAGTGTGGAAGAGTAGAGAAGAAGTGTTGTGCAAACAGTGTGCTTAACTGAAACTGTAATCAGGCTTTTAGAAATGTTATTCTTTCAGTTCATTTAATTCAGATTATTGTCTGATCTTTGTAAGGTAGTGAGCCTTCCTCTAGGTTGTAGCCCTTTGTTGTTTTGAGCAGCGAGCTCTAGGAAGTGTGCCTGAATGCATGTGCATTCTCCATTGTAACATTTACACACTATTGCAAAGTATCATCTTATTGTGGGTAGGTTCCCACTATGGTTTTCCCCTTAACCAGGTTTTCCACATAAAAAATTAGTGTGTTATGTGTGTTGTTGATGTGGTGTTTATCTTTACTACTGCTATTATTGATCAGATCAAAAGTTACGGTTAATTTGCTAGAGTTTAGGGAAAATTGATTAAACCCCCCCTCTAAGTTTTCTTGCATTGTTGCTTCCCTACTGCCAACAATTGGTATCAGAGCTAGATCCTCTGGAAGGATCTTGACTACTTGAGGAGATCTGGGATGACAACTATTGTTTTCAAGAAGGAGATTCAGAGGTTTGATGGAACTAACTACTCTATATGGAAGCGCCGGATGGAAGTTCACTTGAACAGTCTTGGAGAAGATTATTGGAAGATCACAAAGAATGCATACATTGTTCCTCCGAATGGCCCTGTTACTGTAGCTGAAATCAAGGATGTTGAAAGTCATATTAGAACTAAAGAAGCATTGCTAAGTGCCCTGACTGATGCAAGGATGACTAATGTGATGGGATTGCAGACTGCACATGAGCTTTGGGTGAAGCTTGAAACCCTATATGAAGGAGATAAACATGTAAAGGTTGCTAAATTGCAAATCTTGATGAGAATATTACATCCTTTATGGATAAAGTGAATGATCTTGTTATGAACATCAAATGTGGTGATGGAGTCCTTGAAGAAGATGAGATTGTGGCTAAAGTATTGAGATCTTTGCCTCCCACTTATAAACATAAAGTTGTTGCTATTGATGAGATCCAGACTGTGGCAACTGTGACAAGAGATATGTTGGTTGGAAATCTTACTGCTTTTGAATTGAACGAACTTGGTGAATCACATGGAAATACTGAGACTACATTTAAAGCTACTATATCAAGGAACTAGAAGTATGATCCGAGAGAAAGTTCAACTAGGGTGTCCAGCTATGAAAGAGAAATGAGAGAGATCATGGAAAAACAAGAAAGAGAGATAGAAGAGCTTGAAGAACTGATTTCTAGAAGGTTTCCTAAGGGAGCTAGTAAGTATGAAGGGAAGTTACCTTTGAAATGTTTTCTTGCAATAATATTGATCATTTTGCTTCTAGGTGTCTTGAAAGAGCAGAAAAAGTGTTAAAGTATGATAAGCCTTACAAGCCTAACCAAAAGTATAGATATCAGAAGAAATATTATTATGTTGCTGATGAAGGTCTAATAGATGAGGAATCTTAGAAAGGGAATTCTGAAGATGAATCTGTGTTCATTGCTATCAAGGAAGATGATTTGGTATCTAATGATTTTATAAGTTGTACTATTCAAGAGAAATCCTTGGCTGAGCTAACATTGATGAGAAAGATGAATGGGTGATTGACAGTGGTTATTCACATCATATGAGTGGTTATTCACATCATATGATAGGAGATAAAGGGAAATTTGTGAATATGGATAAGTATGATGGTGGTTTGATGAGATTTGGAGACAATAAAGCCTGTGTAATCCATGGTAGAGGTTTTATTTCTCTTGATGGTAAGCATAATACTAATGATGTTTTATATGTTGAAGGTTTGAAGCATATTATTTTGAGTGTTGGACAAATGGTTGATAAGGGATATGATTTGCAATTTAAGAATGAGAAATGTAAGATCTTGAATAGCTCTGGTATAGAGATTGCATCAAGTACTAAGACTAAAGGTAATATCTTTCATCTGAATGTTGGTGAGAAAAGTATTTTGATTGCACCGATTGATGAGAGTTGGTTGTGGCATAGGAGAATGTGTCATATTAACTTTGACTGCATGATTAAGATTAGTTCTACTCAAGCTGTTAGAGATGTGCCTAAGATAGTGAAGCCTACTAAACCAATATGTAAAGAATGTCAATTGGGAAAGCAAACAATAATTGCATTCAAGAGAAAATTGTATACATCTAATGGATTGTTAGATCTTGTGCATACTAATTTATGTGGACCATCTAGACTGAGAAGCTTGTAGGGAGACATATACTTTATGTTGTTAATCAATGACTATTCTAGGATGATGTGGGTCACTTTTCGAAGGGAGAAATCTGAAGCACTAGAGAAGTTCAAAATATTCAAATCTAGAGTGGAGATAGAGACAAGATTGAAGCTGAAGTGTCTAAGGATTGACATAGGTGGAGAATTCACCGGTGGTAAGTTTAATCCCTTTTGTGAAGAGAATGGAATCAAAAGACAGTTATCTGCTCCTAGAACCCCTCAATAGAATGGAGTTGTTGAAATGAAGAAAATAACAGTTTTGGATGCTGCTAGAACCATTGTGATTGAAGGGAATGTTCTACATGTGTACTCAAGAGAAGTTGTTGGCACTGATGTATACACATTCAACTGGGTGTATATAAAAGGTGATTCTGGTAAAACCCCTTATGAAATATGGTTTGGCCATGTTCCTATAGTTAGATATTTCAAAATCTTTGGAAGCAAATGTTATATCAAAAGAGATGAGGATATAGGAAAATTTGATGCAAGATGTGATGAAGGAATCTTTTTTAGATATTCTAATAAGAGCAAAGCCTAATGGTGTTACAATAGGAGACTTAGAAAGATAGTGTAAAATGAAAATGTGAAGATAGTTGTGAATCATGTGAAGAAAATTAGAGCATGCAGATATGAGTCTGATGATCAGTATGTTATTGCAAAGCAAGTGCAGACTGAGAGAATGAATCAAAGTGATCCGTTAGATGTAGAGATAGTGAATGTTGATGCTGCTTTTGGTGAAGAAGTTCAAGAGCCTGATAATAAAAATAATTAGAAGACCCCAAGGTATGTAAGATTAAATCATTTAGAGAATCAGATTATCGATGATAAGAATAAAGGTGTGATGACTAGGAGAAAGAATTTTTCTTAAGAGAAATGTTTGATTTCTAAGATTGAGCTTAAAGATGTTGTTGAAGCTTGTAAAGATGAGAATTAGGTAAAAGCTTTAGAAGAAGAGCTAGATCAGATTGAAAAGAACAAAACATGGAAACTTGTTCTGAGACCTAAGGACAAGAATGGAATTGGTACGAAATTGGTGTTCTGGAATAAGCTGAATGAAGATAGAGAATTTGTGAGAAACAAAGCAAGACTGGTATGCAAGGGATATTCACAAATGGAAGGTATTGATTTTTAGGAGACTTTTGCTCCAGTAGCTAGAATTGAAGCTGATAGACTATTTCTTCCATATATTTCTCATAAGAAATTCAAGGTATATTAGATGGATGTGAAGTCAACCTTCTTGAATGATGAGTTGGAAGAGGAAGTCTACATTGAGAAACCAAATGGATTTGCATTGACTAATGAAGAAGACATGGTTTGAAGATTGAAGAAAGAATTGCATGGTCTTAAACAAGCCCCCAAAGCCTTGTATGCTAAATTGGACAGGTATTTGATGAAGTTCGGATTCTTTAAAGGTATTGTTGATAGTAATTTATACTTCAAGGTTGATAATGATAATGTTTTTATTGTTGAGCTCTTTGTTGATGATATTATTTTTGGAGGTGATGACGATTTGAGCAGGAAGTTTGTTGATGATATGCAAAAAGAATTTGAGATGTCTATGATAGGAGAGATGAAGTCTTTTGGGGATTGCAAATTTCACAGATTGATAAAGGAATTTTCATATCTCAATCTAAGTATCTGAAGTAATTGCTGAAGAAGTTTGGGTAGATGATTCTAAACCTATTGGAACTCCTATGGTGACTGGATGTAAGATATCAAAAGATGATGAATCTCTAAAGGCTAACCAAACCTTGTATAGATCTAAGATTGGTGGACTGTTGTACTTGACTCAAACTAGACCCAATATTATGAATGTTGTGTGCATTGTTTGTATATTTTAAACTGATCCAAAGGAAAGTCATGTTACTGCTATCAAGAGGATATTTAGATACTGGAATGAGACAATAGATTATGGTTTGTGGTATCCAAAGGAAGATGATTTCACTTTAAATGCCTTTACTGATGCTGATTGGGCAGGTGATGTTGATGACCTGAAGAGAACTACCATTGGAGAATTCTTTTTGGGAAAGAATTTGGTTGCCTAGACAAGTAAGAAACAAGATTCTATTTATTTATCTACTGTAGAAGCTAAATACATTGTTGCTGCTAGAACATGTACTCAGGTTATTTGGATGAAGAAGATGTTGAAAGATATTAGAGATTTTTATCGTGAGCCTACAGTTATCTATTGTGACAATTCTAGTGCTATCAATATTTCTAAGAATCTAGTATTTCATTCTAAGACAAAGCATATATCAATCAAGTTTCATTTTTTGAGAGAGAAAATAACTGATAAGGAAGTGAGATTGGAGTACACATCTACAAAGGAACGGATTGCATATATCTTTACTAAGCCTTTGCCTGCTGATACATTTGCATATCTGAGAGAGAAGTTAGGGATGATTTCCCCTCCTTCTATGAACTAGATGCATTGGGTTGCATCGATTTGGTGGACTTCATTGTCTTATCCTATTATCCGGATTGATGAGTTGGTGTTTCTACTTTGGGGGAGTAGTCAGTGTGTGGTACAGTAGTTCAGATTTGTGAGTTTATCCTAAGGGGAAGAGATTGTACTTCTTAGAGGGAGAGATGCATGAGAGAATAATGATATGTATGTGTCTTTGGCATTATTGTCAATGGGGGAGAAAAGCATGTGAAAAACCTTGAATTGATCCTTATTATCTCAGGGGGAGGTTGTTGGTTGTTGATTTATTTCTTTGCATTGATTGTTTTTCACATTCATATGTTTCCAACAATACCAAACGAGGAGATTGTTGGATATTAGAGTTGTTGGGATATGTTGTTGTCATTGATGTCAATGTATTCTTGTGTTGTAGAGAATTGGTTGTTGCAGAAAGTTGGCTTTGGTGATCTAGTGCAGATGTGTTGATGCAGTTTATTGGGTTTTTGAGATGATTATCTCTAGTTAATTTATTATGATTTTCATGATGATATGTGGTGATTTGGTCAAGTTATGAGGTCCAGTATGTGAATTAGTTTTTTCAGTGTTTAGTGTTGCAGAGTTATGGTATTTGATCCTTATTGCTCTGGAATGATGATATCTTGAGTTGGGGATTTTGGAGAGTGTTTGGGTCATTCATGTGTGTCCTCTGATTGGATGGTTCATGATTTGGATCTTCACAAGCGTATCTTACAGTTTGCCAGTTGGTGTTCTTTAGCTCTGGTGATGGTGATAATGATGATTCTTGTTATCTGAGTTGTTGTGGTGATTGCGGTGGAATTCATGTTGCTTGTTGATATTCTCTTATCATGTCTTATGTATTTGGGTGGTGCGTGTTATTGAAGATCTTATTGGTTCGGTGTTATTCTTCATGTTATGTGACATATTTAGTGGTGTAGTGTGTGGCCGATGATCTTGGTGAATTATTTGATGGTGTAGCGTGTTTGAGGATTTGATTTGGGTCCATTCTATGTCCTTGCCGATATTGTATTAGTTTGGTTATGGATTTATATATCGTGTGATTTAATTTTGTTATTAGGACTTATGTGTTGAGCTGACCTTAAGGTTAAGGTTGATGAATTGTATAAATAGGTGATGTAATCATGTAAGTTGTGTGTCTACAATTGTTTTTATGATTTGAGAGTATTATATGTGCGAACAAGCGAATCTATCATTCGGTAGTGTGAAAGAGTAGAGAATAATTATTGTGCAGACAGTGTGCTTAACCGTAACTATAATCAAGAATTTGGAGATGCTATTCTTCCAGTTCATGTAATTCGGATTATTGTTCAATCTTTGTAAGGCAATGACCCTTCCTCTGAGTTGTAGCCCTTTGTTTTTTTGAGTAGTGAGCTCTAGGCAGTGTGCCTGAATGCATGTGCATTCCTCATTGTAATATTTATACATAGTATTTCAGAGTATCATCTTATTGTGAGTAGGTTCCCATCATGGTTTTTTCCTTAACCGGAGTTTCCATGTCAAAAATTCATGTGTTATGTGTGTTGTTGATGTGGTGTTTATCTTTACTATTGTTGTTATTGATCAAATCAAAATTTGTGGTTAATTTGCTAGAGTTTAGGGAAAATTGATTCACCCCACCCCTCTCAGTTTTCCTACATTGTTGTTGCCCTGCTGCCAACATCCCTCTTACCTCTCCCCCCCCCCCCCCCTTCTCTCTCTCTCACTCACTTCTCTCTCCCTCTCACCTGTCTCCCTTCCGCCTAAATTTTAGGTCCAACAAAATGAACAAGTTAAATTTACTTAACCCATTCGCATTACCCCCCCCCCCCCTCTCCTAAAAATGTCCATGTTCCTTGTTTGGGTCTATAGTGTCAAGAACCTGTACGTGATTTTTTAATTAAAAACCCATACAAGTTTTTGACACTATAGACTACAAGATCATTTTACGGGTAGTAATGCAAACGAGTTAAGTAAAAGTAACTTGTACGCATTATGTTGACTTAAAGTGGATTCACAACGACCAAGAGATCCCAAAAAAACTTTGCTAATGGTCCCACTACAACTATTTATGTATACCCATGACATTATTGGATAGTGTAAGAGTTGTTTTTCTTTGTATGACTTTCGATCATTGTGTAAAATGGAAAATTGGGAGCTTAGCCAATTTGCCACTTGAAGGAAGAGGGAATTAACTAAGCTCAATTTTTACTTGGGAGGGACTTTACAATCAAAAGAGGGGGATGAATCTACTAGATCCAATCCTAAATGATGCAAGGATTTAATACTAAGTAGAATGGTTGAAATTGGAATGTGTTTGACTCTATTTTGTAAGTTGAATAAGTAAAACACTGAATTTGAAGACAAATTATGTGAGAATAGTGAGCTACAGATTCAGGATTCGGCTATGCACCTGGATCTAATAAGTTTGAGATGATTCAGACCAACTGCCTTATGAAATCTGGCAAAAGTTGCAAGGACCGTGTGTCTGGACAGGGGCACCCTCCTATCGGTCATTCAAACTTTTTGTGCATCAAAAAGGGTTTTTCTATCTCCATGAATAAAGCTTAATTCCAGAAGTACAACTGTGCAACTGCTTCTTGCACATAGAAAGAAGAAGAAAAGGGTTGGGAATAGGGGTTTGCCTATGTCAAACCCCGGTTTGGAATCAACCTTGAATGGAATACTGCAAATGCTTGAAATAAATGATGGAAAGGTATGCCTTCAGATCTGCAATAGATTATAATGATTCTTTTCTTCTTAGATGTAATCACATATGTTGTATGAAACGACATGAACATGGCAAAACCCTAACACACACATTCTTGCAAATAAATGATGTAATGTTGCTCCAATGGATAGATGAAGAGTATGCAGACTTAAGGAATGAAGAATGCTTGATGTAGTCTCCTTGCCTTATAATCGCTATCATTTTATCACCTTATGATGATTGTGTCTTATGCCAAATGATAGGGAAAAACC
The DNA here is from genome assembly GCF_030272615.1 of Cryptomeria japonica. Classification (NCBI taxonomy): domain Eukaryota; kingdom Viridiplantae; phylum Streptophyta; class Pinopsida; order Cupressales; family Cupressaceae; genus Cryptomeria; species Cryptomeria japonica. The sequence goes on from NC_081406.1 coordinate 535,212,377, forward strand.
TCCTTATATACTTGTCAATAGGTTTAATTGACTAATTTTTCGACATAAGCTGACATAGGGGTCTTATTTCCCACTCACAATTGAAATAGGGCCAAGGGAAAGGACCTCAAGATAGGTCCCACCTAAGGCGGACTAGGTTGTGGCGCTTGGTCCTGCCGTAATTTAGGCCAGGATCAAAGGGCTATGCAAGTTGCAAGGTGAAAAATGAAGCTTGGTTACATAAAAGAGGCATAAACAAGTCCTGATCAAGCATGGGGATGAGGCCGATAAGGTGAGGGCCCAAAATATGGTCAAAATTGCAAGGGGTGCAATTATAGGATGCTACACATTTAAATGTATAAGTAAAGTTATTTTTTAATATTCTTTTGTCTTTTTTTGTATACCCTTGACATTCTTGGACAGTGTATGAGTTTGTTTTGTTTTGTATGACTTTAGATCATTGAAATGTATAACTAAACTTATTTTTCAATGTTCTTTGTTTTTTTAATAATTTTGATTGTAAAATATAATGATTTTCATAGTTTTCATGACATAATTCAACTGTTTAATTTGTATAATTTTTACTAACACATATGATGATATTTAGGACAGTTTATATTAAGGATGGGAAGTAACAAGCAAGAACAACCAAATCACAAGAGGTAAAAAAGGAAATACAAAGGGAGGGCATGAGAAGACTACGCGAAACTAAAAAAATAGGAGAGAAAGGTATGCCATCTACACCAACTCATTTACATGTACCAAAAGAAGCTAATGCAAACCAAGAACAAGTACCAATTAATGATCAAGAAAATGTACTTAATGCAAGCCAAGAATACACATCGATATTAACACCTCCTAGAAGTATTTGTAGAAAACCAAAATATCTAATTGATGTTGATGAAAATATTTTGAAGCCAATGCCCAATAAAATTCCCAAACACACTTGCAAAAGAATGCCTAATAGAACATGGAAAAACTATTTTGAGAGTTTAAATCAAACTAGAAGATGCCAATTAATTGTTGAAATGATAAAAAATCTAAGTTCTAGAGACACAATGAAAATTATTGGTTTAAGATTATCTAAAAATAAGAGTGAAAAAACTATAGTAAATTTTTTATTTGAGGTATATAAAGAAATTGGTTTGACATCACGCTCTAAAGATGCTGATGTTACATGACGTGTTCTTACATCAACTATATTGAGTAAGCAAACAAAAAAATCTTGTTTAATAGAAAAAACAAGTAAGTCATTAAAGATAAGTAGAACAACACTACACTATGCCTTAGAGAGGCATGAGAAAATTGAGGGTCCTAACAATAATTCTCTTTGGGCATTCTCGAGTAGACTTCCATGAAAAGACGGTTATTTTTTATGCATTATAAGTATTACTTGAAAATTTTTAGCACGACAACACAAGAGTTTGGGCCAATCAAAGAGATGTTGTTAGAAGGTGAATTGGATCTAAGAATTGTGAGTCACATTCAAAACATGTTTTGGATATGACTCAAACATAATTCTATGAGAAATTCATTCACAACTATCCATAAATAAGAATCAGTCAAAGATTTTTTGAAATGGCGAAAACTTTTTATGTTACGATAATCCATGCTCGCATGACATGTTGTAGAATGTATATTGAATTTTTCATGCATTATGATAAATATTGTCATATGTGTTGTACTTTATGCACTAACAATATTTTGCAAGAATGTGGCATACAAATACCTCCAAATCATCAAGAGATTTTATTTCAAGCATATTATGTTGAAGAGATGATGGCATCACTTTTTATAAGATGGTGTTTTTGAAAGGGTCATGTGCTACGTGTGGTGGTTTTTAACACTTGCAAAGACATGTACATTTAGGGAGTACACATGAAATTGGGAAGAAACTTGTGTCTTTTAGAAAATACAAGTGTTAGATTAGTGTGAATTTTTTCATTGATGTCAAACTCGATGATCCGGTTAGGATCGTGTGTGACATATTAAGAAATAGTGGAAGATAGGTATGTATGTGATATGAAGAAGTGAGGCATATATGATTGACTGAAGGTATTTTCGGAAGATCCTCTTCTCTGAAATCTTATGTTTTTCTTATCATGGTTTGTATCCTATTCTGGTATCAATTGTATTGCTACCCAAATGATTATATTGCATGTTCTGGAATATGTGGCATCTATATATTGAAGTTAGGAGTTGTTGTTCTTGGAGCTTGTGCTTATGGGTCTGGTAGACTCCTGTTTTGTTCTAGTAATTGAGGCGTATGTTTCAATAAATGAAGTTTGTGAAGAATGCCTGTACAATATTGATGAAGGCCGACTTGGTTATCCTATTTTTGGCCAAGGCATATTTTGGATAGCAAGTTGATTCAAGCAAAGTATTATTGTGTAAATCATTTGTGCTTGGTTGACATAGCATCTCCATATATGTGCTTATCGGTATATATATATATATATATATATATATATATATATATATATATATATATATATAATATATATATATATATATATATATATATATATATATATATATATATATATATATATATATATATATATATATATTTATCTCTCTCTCTCTCTCTATATATATATATATATATATATATATAGAGAGAGAGAGAGAGAGAGAGAGGAAATGTGTGTGTGATGGTATGGTATGATGAATATGTGTATGAGCAGCAAGATGTGAATGTTAGTGAGAGAAGAAAAGAGAGTCCAGTGTGAAGCAAAATAAGTCTGGTAGTAATAAGTAAGAGAGAAATTGTATGAGAAAGTGCAGTGTTGCAGTACCCCTTTACCAGATCTACTGTAAGCAGTTGGTTTAGAAGAGTGCACTCATAATGGTGTAGTAATCCTTTAATGGATTTGTTTCAGGAAATTATGGATAGGATGGAGAGATCCTTTACCAGATCTATTGTGAGTTTTGTGAGTTGATATCTAAGCCTATCTTGGAACTGACTTCATGCATTTGGAGATGCAGTTTTCCTCAGTCCATTTATTTCTATTGTTGTGAATATTCCAACAGCGAGCCATTTTTGTAATCTGGTAGTGAGCCAACCGGAAATGAGCCACCCATTTTGTAAACACCATATAACTAGTTATATTATCTTGAGAGTTAACCCTCTTTGTGGTTTTTCCCATTTGGGTTTTCCACATATAAAAATCCAGTGGTCATTTTGTGGTTATGTTGCTTGTTTGTTTTGCATTTGTTATTTCATTTTGATGAGATTGATTGATAAGGTTAACATACCAGTAAAAGTTTTTAGAAGTGAGGGAACACTAATTAGCCTCCCCTCTTAGTATTCTAGTCCATTCAACCATTCAACAATTGGTATCAAAGATTGGTCCCTTGTTAAATATCTTAACTTCTTGAAGGATATCCTTGTTGATTGAATCATGGCACTAATGGGTATGACTGGAGAATATCAGTTGGATGAAGAATTGTAGACAATCCTTGAAGATTTGGAAAGTGTGGAATCTAAGAATGAGGAATTGAAAGAGAATGTGAAGGTAGTGAATGAATGTGTGCAGAAGCTGAGAGAACAAATCCAAAAGTTCAAGTTGAGACATAAGGAAGTTAATAATCGGTTGAAGCAGGTGAATGAAACAGTTAAAGATGATGAAATTAGACAAAGCTAATTTCATGATTTCCTAAAATTTTCGATGATGAATATGAATATGTTGATGTTGACAATGATTTATCTAAGAGATTTTTGCAAGCCTTAATCCTAGCTCCTAGTAACGAACAAAGTGATCCATCATTAGAGCATGGTCCTTGTTTGGAACTTGATAGTTCCATCTATCGTGCTTAATGTGGCTCCTCTTGCAAATTATAGTTGGTGATATTATATGTTGTATTTTCATAGTGATGTTTTTTTATAAGGTTTTGGCTACTCGTATGAAATGTCCTCAAATAGTCTAGTTTTATAATGTGTAAACATATATTAGATTGTATTATGGTATTTCTAGATATTTTGTATTCCATGTATATTTCAGTCTCATGGGATGATGATTGAACTTGATATATCCAAGGCTTATGATAGAGTTAATTGGCCTTATTTGTAAAATAAATTGTTCTCTTTTGGTTTCATAAGTGGGTGGGTTCATTAGGTGATGAAATGTGTGATTGAAGCATAGTTATCAATTTTAGTTTACTTGATATTATTATTTTTGATATGATATATTCAATTGACAAATTCTTTAATTTAATGAGATACTTGGTGATCAATCTAATCCTCAACTTCTTTGTGCATGTTTGGAGAAATAACTTTGAATTAAGACAATTCTTCCTCCACCATCTATCTTTTGTAATATTTTGTGTAGAGATTTGTCGATCATTTACATTATTTAAATAGGAAACATGAAAAAATGTATTTGTTGTTTGAGGTAACTCAAGCTTATAGGTTGCATTGTCTATCTATTGTTGGATTTGGTAACCATAATATTTTGGTGTTAACTTATTATTCTTTCTTTGTTATTTTAGGGACATTTTGTTTATAAGATTGCAATATTAAAAATCGTATGCCTCCGCATTAAAGCAATTTTGCATGGCTTATTGTGATAAATTGCTTTAAGGTAGCATATGTGTATCCAAAAGACAAGAACATTGCCACAATTATATGTCCCCAAGCAAAAAAAATAAAGTGTAATGGAGAACAAGACAAAAAGAGAGCACATTATTATAATTCAATTGTATTATATTATGTAACAATATAATTATAGGATCAAACTTGAATGACATAGAATCTTAATATCATTTAATATGGTCTAATGACTTATCATTTAATATGGTCTAATGACTTTTCAGTTAACATTGTCTAATTTCATGATTTCCAAATAAGCTTTGATAGAACTAAAGAAAGAAAGAATAAGCAAGAAAAAATAAAGTGCAATGGAGAACAAGACAAAAAGAGAGCACATTATTATAATTCAATTGTATTATATAATGTAACCAATATAATTATAGGATCAAACTTGAATGACATAGCATCTTAATATCATTTAATATGATCTAATGACTTATCATTTAATATGGTCTACTGACTTTTCAATTAACATTGTCTAATTTCATGATTTCCAAATAAGATTTGACAGAACTAAAGAAAGAAAGAATAATAAGTTAACACCAGATCTAGAACATTATCTCCGTAGATCTAGAACTATTGGCTCCCGGTGTGCCTGCCACTGCCACTGCCACTGCTCGACCATCTCCTCCATCATCATCTCCCCCATCATCATCATCTCCTCCATCATCATCTCCAACACCATGATCTCCTGCACCTCCTCCATATCCATCTCTATCATCCCCTCTGTCCCCGAGATCACGAGCAGAGGGAAAAACAACTGAAGAGGGGGAAAATGATGAAGAAAAATATGTTCCACTTAGTTTTTCATAGCTTCAAAGAAAAAAAACAAAAACAAATGATTGTAATCTACCTTATTTGATAATGATTGTTTTTTATGTGTTAATGAATGTAATGATGTGCTAATAAATGGTTATGAATGATATGTGTTAATTAATATTGATGAATGTTGTGTGTTAATTAATGTTAATCAATGTTAAATGTGTCATTGAACGTTATGTGATATTAATGAATGAATGTTATATTTTATTAATGGTAGAAAGAAAGAATGAATGTTAGATGTTAATGGGGAATTTAGAGTGATGTTAGTGGGGGGGGAGGGGCCAAATGAGATTCCACCTTCACATGGTTGGCCCTATTAAGTAGAGAATATTAAACTATTCTCAAAACCAAGCGAAGCTCAATAAGATAACACACTTTTCAATATTTCATTATGTTGCACAGTTAATCTTATTGAATAACATATATTGAATCTTAATCACAGGGTCCAACAGAGCCAACATGAACAACAACACCACAATTTGTTGGGTATAATGAGCTCCCATATTGTCTTGTATGTACACTAACAGTATGAGTTGCTTCTAGTGTTGATATCCATGGCGGAACTGCAAAAGTTATGAATATGCCTCATCCTTGTAAGTTTTTTTATTACTTGAAATTTTCTTCAGCATTTTGTTACTTCATGAATGAGATGTTTTCAGATGTCTATTCCATGAATATCTCTCTCTTGTATGCTTCATGATCGGTGTATCTTCAGCATGTCCACTCCATAAGAACCTTTCTCATATATGCTTGTACCTTATGTGTATTTATGTATTACTTCATGGTTTATATGTATGATTCATGCCTTGCATGTATTCATATGTATGGTTTGTGATTTACATAGCTCCTTCATGTCTTATGAGCACTACTTCATGCCTTGCAGTCTTCTCAAAATGTTGCAAAATCATTCAGCAAGAAAAAGAGTAGTAGAGGCTACATACCAAAATAAATTAGATCTCCCTCTTTATTTCCTCACTGTCTTCCCTATTTTCTTCCTCCCTTCTTTATCACTTCCCTTTTTCTTTATTTTTCTTTGATATAACTAACCTTTCCTCCTTAATGTTCTTCATGAATCCAAAGACTCCTTTACACTCCCCACTTTACATCCATGGCAACTAACTCCATAACTTCACTTAGTGTGAAGTAAATATTCTCTTCTACCATGGCCTTCATATATCCTTTCAAATATTACCATCCATATATATATATCGACCTCATTCTAAGACTTTGAATCTTCTTTGCCTAGTTCTGCTTCACATTTCTCTTATGTGACAACAAAATGTGAGGATTTAAGAGAAGCTTCAAATCATAATAGCCCTTAGCATTGGTTCAGAAAGAGTCTCATATTATGCCTCCTAGATGGGATGGCTCTGATCCTCATCACACTATTCAACTTTGTCCTCCTCATTGGATTGTTTGCACTTGTGATCACAGAATTGTGAAGATTATATTTCAACAATTTTTTATTTATTTTTTCCTCGCTTCTGATTCAACGAGAATCGGTTAAGATATCCTTTCGGTGAAATGTTTTTGTCCACCTTTGGTCAATGAAAAGGAATATATTTTCATGTATAAAAGAGAGGATGGATGGTGGGCATGTAGTCCCACAAAGAGACATTTAATACAATATATATTAAGATGTAAGGTCTAAAAAAGTCCACAATATATATTACACTACCATATGAAATTGAAGAGTAGCAAGTCAATCTTTCCTATCCCTAGCCTATTGTGCCTTATTACACAATATGAATAGAACCTTAGAATCATTGATCATACTCACCACTTTTTATTTTAAAATTTAAAATCAATATCCACCACATTTCTATTGTTGGTAAGGTTCACTATTTTTAAAAGAGTATTAGATAAAAGATTTGATGACACAAAATTGATAGAGAAAAAGAATAACAACATTATATTTTAGATGTTAAATTTTTTTAAATATATATTTTCTATATTATAATTAATATTTTGGGAGTAGTTAAGGATAACAAGATCATTCTTCTATTTGATAGTCTATCACCATACTTATGTTATATTGTACTTTTATTCTAGGAAAGCTTTTGATCTTTAGCAATTAGTGTGTGTTTTTAAGGTGACTCTTTATATGTCCTAAAATTGTATAAGCCTAATAGCTTCTACTCTTGTTGATAGTTTGGTGGCTCTGAACAATGGTTCCTTTGAAGAAGCGGGATCCTTGTAATTTTGGCTTTCCATGATGTGCAAAGAGGTTATGTTATGAATAATGGTCCAGATGATTTAGTTATTTCTTATTATGTTGAGTATGAGTAAATTTGGGCTTCCTTGGCTATGGTCACTATTTTATACTAACTATTGTGATTTAGTGTGATTTGAGCATGGAATTCAAGTAATCAAGAGGGTGGAAATAATCTTCAAGTGTTAGGGGGTACGCAGCCTTGACCAAGGGATGAAAGTATTAGGAAAGTATAAGTGATTCATGTGTAGATCAATGTATCATTCACTTATTAATTCCTAGCAACATTCTCAAATAAACAAGCAAAGAGATATGTTGAGTGCATATATACATTTTATGTTGCCATGATATAAGTAAGATAGCAAACATGTAACTTAGATTGATTTGCAATTTCATTCATAAATATTATATCTTCCTTGTGGATGTTTGAATTCATAATGTCTCATTTATTTCAATCTCTTTATTGCAAGTACTCTTTTTAGCATGAAACTCCACTCATTGAGGTCTCTTACTAAATGTAAGTTAGTTATCCTATCAATGATGATACATTTTGCATGCATTTTATGGGGAAATATTATTAATATCTATGGTTGGGTTGTTCATTGTTTTGTGAAAATATATACAAGTAGATTGGGACATTAGAGTTATAAACACAATAAATTTTATTTGAGATCATTGTCCTAATTGTAACAATCAATCACCATTGGCCCAAGACCACACAAACACCATTGTGGCACCGAAGTTTGTGCATACTAGTGTAAGGGATACTCTTAGGACATTTTATTACCATTACATATCCACACCTGGGGTTTCTAAACACAACTTGTTTGAGTAGGCAGTATCACTGGTAAAATTGTGATTGTGACAATTGGTACCCTTAGGACAATCATTAATATTTGGTCTATGGCACTTTTTTATGGCTTCTAAATGCTTCTATGGGGTGTGCAGGGGTCCCACACATATCTTCCAACATTCGATCCAAGGCACTGCACTCTCACCCATCTTATATTCCACTTTCTCTATGCTACTATCCGAGAGGTCTGATACATGATGAATATTAGACCAATCAATCAAATATAGCATGTATCTCAGAGGTTTTGGAGACTTGCAAGAAACAGAAATGAAAATACATATTTACAAGAGCCTTTCCAACCAGTGGTATGAGCTTTTAACAGTGAAAAGGCCAAAAATACATTTTTTCCCCCACTCATTGGAAACCCTAGTGAGGGTTTTGATAGTTTTGGGAAAAATAGTGATATCTTCTTCAAATTTCAAGGGATCTCAATGATACAAAATATGAAATGAAGGTAATTCACTTCTCTACCATATCCAATTGACTTCTAATGAAAATATGATGAATTTCACAATTAAAAATAATGAGAATCAGACTGAAATGTTTTTGTATGAACAAAAATCTCCAACTTCATTTAGTAAAACTTTCAAAATTCAAAAAGACAAAATTGGGTGGTGTGACAAAGGCCTATTTATGCCTATCCAAGTGGGTTACAATCTTAAACTACCAAAAACCAACCTCCCAACCAAATTTTAAAAAGTTGTCATGACAATAATGACAACTTTTTATAATTTTTACAATTTTTTCCCAATGGACCTCAAACTTTTCCAATTAGGTCCAAATACATCATAATAGCCTCAAATGGCCTTATTTACATCAAATAACACACAAAAAACAAAAATCTCAAATCTTGACCGTTTTGGCCAAACCTAGGTCCCTAGGGTGCTCCTGCACCATCAAACCATGTGAATTAGCAAAAACAAATGTGTTTTGGAAGTTTTAATGAGAGAAGATATAAAGATTTCTACCTCCCAATAAATAAATAAAATACCACAAATCTCAATATTGATAAGAAAGTGTTCAGTGATTCATAGAGTTCCCCCAAACCCTTCAACAAATAAATTTAACAATCTCCCCATTGGCCTATCCTCAAGTGACAAACATAATAGACAAGTTGATAAACCATTCTATACTATGAAATCAAAATGCATACCTTTTGAATTAGTGAGATGTGAAATTGGGATTGTAAAATGTTTTGCAAAACCATTCCATGTTTTTACCTTTATTCATTTTGTGAATTGGAGCTTGGTCTAGGAGGTTAGACAAGTTGTTTTGTAGGTTTTAGAAGTAATAAAGTGCTAGAGGAATTTAGAGAGAAATATTCTTGTAACCCATTTTAAGGAATAACACAAGCATTGTTCTCTTTGGTGTGGTTTTTTTCTCACAAGTGTTTCACCATGCCAATCACATTTTTCTGAAATATTTTAAAGCCTTTTTAACAAACCCATCCTATGCTTATCTTGCAATTGTAACATTTCATGAGGTGACAACAACTATGAGTTTTAGGGGTGGGTACATTGAGAGTGTCATCTGGTGTTGGTGTAGCATGCAGGTTCATATTCAAAGATTTCAAACAAAAGAGGACTTTGGAGCTGTCAGGTCCATATTCAAAGATTCCAAGTTTGAGATCCTTAATAATTCTCATTCTTCTCGAGGTTCCTAAGTAGAAGATTTGTAATGTCATATGTTGATTTATTATGATGGTTTTAGGACCATTACTTCCTACTAGATGATTGAAATGATGTCAAATTTAGGTATATTATATTAATCTTGTTTTGATTATCAACATTATTATATGATGCTATGATGCAAATTGAGTGGGGTATTCATTAGGGGGTAACTCGTATTGGTTAATGATCATGTTTTATAGATATGAGCATAATCATGTACTTTATATCACTTGAAAATTATATGATTTAAGAGTCATTCTTATAATGAGAGTCGTAAGAATCAAAATTGTGTTTATAACTCTTGGGAGATCACATAAGTGTGATAGAGATAATCCATTGATGAAGCATATAAACTGGTTTTACTTTTATCACTATTTTACAATCAACATTGGTTTATGGGTTATAGATGGACCTTTTGTTTTAGCTAGGTCATCATCTCTGTTTCACCTAAGTGGATGGTAGCCGACGAGAAAACTGTCTGGGGTAAAGGGACCCTAGAAAGGGTTGCATGCCCAGTCCTTTATATACCATCATGTTAGATGGGTTTTAAATAGTTTCAAGAACTATGAAGTCTCTATGCCTTCACATAGGCAAGGCCATCTGTGATGAGCCCCCGAGACACTAGGCCTGGCCCTTAGGTTTTGCAATTCTAAGTTTGGTTTAGTCTCGCCACTCCTTCAAAATCTTATGTATTCTCTATTTATCTATGCCCTCTTGATTAATTTGTGATAGATTTTTGAAATGAATTTCTCTATCCTTTCTATTGAATCACTTTATCAATGTCTCACTGAAATCTTCTAAGGTAGTGATTGAATCTTTCCCTTGGGCCATCATGCCATGATATTGCCATTTGTGAGTCATCCCCTCAAGATGCAAGTTGGCAAACTTGATGGCCTCTTATTCAAACTTAGGATTCAAAAGGAAACATCCGCCCAATTTTTGCAACCAAGCTCATGTTGAAGAGCTATCAGATATAGTAAAGGTGGGAATGGTGATCTTTCCAAAGCAATGTTGAATGTCCTTTTGGGGCTGCTCATCACATCTTCTCCTCCTATGTCCATTCCTTGTCTTCATCTCATACTATTTTGTAAAGAAAGTGTCTCTTCATATGCCAACAATTAGGGCATTGTATTTATCATGAAGTCTTGTCATTTCATCTCCTTGATTGGGTTTCTCTTCTTCCATTGGTGTTGTCCCTTCCTTTTTCGAGAAAATTGGCTTTAAAGGCTCTTGTATTTGGGTTAGCTAATTCCCTATCAGTACCAAAGCTACTCCCTTTGATCCCATTTTTAATAGGTTAACCAATATTGAGTGGTTCATATAGTCCTCTTAAGAGTTGGACCATCTCAACCATGGTGCCCTTCATATTAGCTTGAAACCAGTGCCCCTCATATGTGTATTCCTTTTTTTTTAAAATAAATATCCGTCGGAATTTTGACGACAACTAAACTTTGCACTGATGGCCAAATCGTTAGACCAACAACATCCTCGTCGGTGCAAATTTTCTGGCAGCCGTCACAATTATGATGCCAACTGAAGAAACATCCGATGAGGATGTTGTATGTTTGATGACACTTTCTTGTCGGACGGTCATCGATGCATATTTGTGGGGGAGCATTGGAATTCCGACGTCCATCCGATGACATTTTTGGTTGGAGGAGCGGTCATGGTCATCGTCAGAAGAGTTACCATGTCGTCAGAATTCCGACGTAAAATGGCATCGTCGGAAAGTCTGACGACGAGTTTTCGATGGCTTCATTTGTCAGCAGTCCGACGAAAAGTAGTCAAAATTATGACGATAGGCCATTGGAAATTAGCCCCGGATGTACTAGTGTTTGTAGTGAGGAATATGACATCATCTATATCACAAATACAATAGTAAGACAATTACATACATCATAACATCATCTCATCCAATTTAATCATCAAATGGGGTTAGTATAACCTAAATGCCATCATAAACCATGAGTACACATAAGCCAACCATGTAAGTCTATCATCAAATGTAGATCCGTCATCATAATAATAAGGGATAAATGTCATCATCCATATAAGCCATCATGTATCAATGTCCATGTAAATGTCTAGCATCATGAAAATAGCATCCGAGATATCAATAGAGTCACATATATAAATCAAAACATCATCATGGAGTCTAAACAAGTCTAATAATGCATATATCAAAAGATAAGTCAAGGAGGGACACTACATCAGGCATCATCTTCAACATCTTTTTTGGCAGTTCGGATTCCTAGTATGACACTCTGCAGGTGTGCCAGTTTTCAGGACTCGGGGAGGTGATTTGGTTAGTTTTTTAAGCCAGTCCAGGAGGCTACTCAAGTTGTTTTGATCAAAATTCAGAACCGTCAAATGTCAAATTAAATCATCATCCGATCAATTTTTTTAGCCCAGAACGTATCCATATGAGGTTTTAGATCATTTCCAGGGGTCAATTGTGTAGAAACGAAACTTTTTTTGGCCAAGCCCACTAGGGACCCGACTAAAGTTGTAACCCAGTGAGACAGATTAATGCTTATTTGAAGAGATATCTATTTTTTAAATCATTATTGATAATAAATAATAATTTGGTTAGTTCTGTGGTAATGTAAATTGGTTGGCGGTAAAATTAGAACTATTCCAATCATTTTGATAAAGATTTAATGGACCAAATGTTACTGCTATTATATCTTCTCCAAACTCTGGCGAGGCCCGTGAATGCATTGGAAGACCATTTGGGGTCTTGTATTTTCCCACCCCGTGAGGTAAAGGAAGGCCACAAACAAACAATAAGGGTTGGCGGGGAAGGAAAGTAATTTTCCTCCACCCCGCAAGGAAGATTGAGGGGCTCGAAAAACAACGCGGGGAGTATTTTGGTAGCAAGATAAAGAATTAGGAAAATGAGAGAGAGAGAGCATGAGAATGTAAGAATTTAGGGCTTCATGTTGAAGAAGACCATAGGAGATTTGAGTTTTTCTCGAAGGTTTAATCTAGATACACGGGACGAATGATGTATCCAGGGGCAGTGTACGCATATTACTGAGGTGTTGATATCGAATCAATCACTATGCATGGAGAATGGACCTTGCTAGAAAATCATTCTTCTTTCCGTCAATGTTGTTGGAGAGATCGCGCTATAGAAGGAGTGTGTAGCGGTGATTAGGGGATATATTTTTCTTGCAGGTAGAAGGATGTTCAACTATTTACTCAAAATAACTATAGAATGCACCGGTAAGGGACCAAAGTGAAAAGGCGATGATATGAGTATGTGGATGAGCTTTCTTGGTGCCTTTGATCATATGTGCAGCTTCAAGGAGGCAGGGGGCACAATGCTTTAGTCTTGCCGCAATAATTTGTTCAACATCCAGAGGTTGTGTGGGAGTGTCTTCTTGTTGTCTGCAGATGTTATGCATTGTTTTTGAAATCTTGTTGTGTTCCTTAATCAAAACCTGTCTGTCGTTCAAACAATGATAAAAGAAGGAGAAATAAATAGCAGATTATTCCTGAGATGTACTTTGATGGAGGCCATGTTCATGCCCACGAATGCAAGAAGATAAAACATGGGTGTAGAAAATCAATAGAAAGAAAGAAAAATTTGGGAAGTTGTTGTGCTTCCTGGTACGTAAAATGCAGCTGAGCAAAGGCTTGTTGAATGCATAATGGGTTGGATGTGTCATTTTTGGTGCTTGTTGCTAAAATGTCCACAAGAATATAATATGACAACACAATATTTATTTCACCAAACATGCTTGAAGGGTAGATTGTATATCAAGTGGAATGAGTATTTTTGCACCCAAAGGGAAAATATAAGTAACCAAGTATTTGTTACTAAATGTAAAAATCATTCACATAAGGAGATAGGTCTAACCAATGAAGCATCAAGTGCACTGAAGTTAGTGAAGTGATTTTTTACCATTAGATATTGTATGAAGCAGGCAAAAGCTCTTGTACAAGTAAAAATCAAAGGGAATGTCATTTTGCCAAAAGGGAAAAATTATTTTCACATGGATTTTGATAAGGGCAAAGCTATTATTTTTCTTTGTGAAATATATTTTTGCCAAAGGGGAATATTTTTACTATAGTGAGAGTGCCAATTCATGAGAAAGATGTTTTACTTCAAAGTGAATAGTTACACTATGATATGTTTCCCACTAAAAATATATATTTCATAGGGAGAAGAATTGTGTTCAAGGATATTCTTTTTGTTTTTTTCTTTATGCAGAGGAAAAAGGAATGATATAAAAGAAATTTTTAGCCAAGGCAAAAGGCATGAATCAGAAAAAGGCAAATTTATTTGTCATGAAAAATGTGTGAGATGAATAAGATAGATTTTTTGTGTGCAAGCATGGGAGAGGAAAAGTAGGAAAGTGTTGGAATTTTTTTGAGGATGTCGAGTGTCACAAGCAAGTTCAAGGGTGTAGATGAAAGATGCAGATCAAGAGGGAAAAGAAAGACAAATTTAAAATTCAGATTGGATGATCAACAACTGAGATGAATGCCACGTGTCCTTTTTAGGTTCATCTTAGGGTTTCTCTTCTATCTATTTAGTCTTCTCTTCTCATTTTGAAGGATTCCGATAAAAAATTCAAGTAATTTTTGGGAAGCAAGGCTTCCATGTACACTCTAGAGATAGAGTAGTTAGATGATATTTTCAACATGTAACTATTATACTGCTTTAAAATACTTCTTAGCCAGATTGCAAGCAAGTTTGAAGTATTTTTTGTAGTTATCTCCTTTATGTATGAGCTCTATTTTATGAAAGAAATAATCAATGATCTTTTATTTTGTCCCTACAAGTTTTGGTGTTTGTCTTTTTTTTTGTTCTCTTCAAGAAAGAGATTAAACTGCTTTAACAGGTCAAAGGAATAGTGCTATGTATGTGAAGGATAAATAAAGATGGTTGCAACAAAACCAGAATGAAGGATATTAATTTAATGTATTAATATTATGAACTCATTGGTTAAGCTTTAATCTATTTGGGTAGAATACTTGCATTGTTGCAGGTTGACTCTGTTGCCCTAAGGAAGGCATTGGTCATGGGTTGGGTACCCAATTTTCAAAATCAAAATATTCTCAAATATAATTTCCTTTCTGTTTGTAGGAGTAGGTGTAGAGTTAGTTTTTGTTCTTAGTAATCTACAAGGTAAATGGAATATTCTCTAGCTAAGTTAAATATGAAACACCCATCATCATACACCTAAGAACCATCTATTTTAAATAGGTATGTTGTTTAGATTGTCAATATTTTATCATTTTCAGACCTACAATAGGATTACCCTCTTGAGTTTAGTGGAGCTTGAAGAGCAGAAGACTTGTATAGCCTTGTCCCATTACTTTTTCTCGTCTTTAGTTTGTTGATAGTGTTGATTTAATGTTCTAGGCTACCAATCCCATAGTCTAGTATTTTGTGTCTCCTTAGGACTAAAGGTAGCTAAAAAAATTGCTAATAGGCTCGAAAGGAAAAATTTTAAACCAAGCTAGAAAACTTCACCTTCTTTAGGTTTCGCTTCAAAATATCTCAGTGTATTACCTTTCCTTGTTCAAAATCCTTTCTTAAATTATTCATAGGATTAAAAAAATTCAGATTAGAGGAAGTTCCTTTAGATTGGAATGAAATATCATTCAAGAATTTCTTTTGATAGTTAAGAGAAAGTTTGTAAGCCTAAGATGTTTGGTGGTCTAGGCATAAGGTGACTCCAATTGTCTAATAATGCTCTTTTGGCTAAGATTTGATGGAACCTTTTAGAAGCACAAAGAAATTGAGTTACTAACCTTAAAGGTAAGTACTTAAGTAATTCTAAGAAAGCTTGTTTCTTATCCTCCACTGTGTTGCCTCGTGGTTGGACCATGTGGAATAATTTGCTATAAATAAAAAATGTCTTCAAACAAGGTATTCTTTGGAGAGTTGGTAATAGGAAAATGAATGGTTTTTGGGAAGATTCCTAGAAGGAAGGACCATTCTTTTCATCCTTTCATCACATCAATCAAATCAAAGATATGCATATAAGGTTAAATGGACAACATTGGCATGGCTTCATAGACTAGAGTGGAGACAAGTTGAGGTGGAAAGACTTTTGGAGATAACTTACTAGTGGTAGGTTTCTTAAGGGAGGAAGACAATAAGGTTGGTATGCTAATATCCAACTTCTAAGGCAATGAATTGGTGACTACCTTTTGTTGAGATTTTGGGCAGAATGAACTGCTACTATGTTGTCATTGATGTCAACATGCTTTGGTTATCATTAGTGACTGATTGGTACAATTGATATTGAGTTTCCTATGCAGTTGTGCTCTGCATATATTAGATATTGTACATCTATTCATGTGGTTTTGATATGTTGTTAAGTAGTGTTTAGAGTTGCTAGATTTGGTATTTGGTGTTCTAGATTGTTGCACTAAGAAAGTTGCATTCACTAGTGTGTGACAGTGTTTGACAATGGTTCCATGTGAAATGTATGCTCCACTTTAAGGAGTCTGATGTTGCGGTTTTGGAGATAAGTTGATAATGTCATTATATTCAGTTGGCATGAGTTCTTGGGCTTCAGAAGAATGGTTTAAAAGTTTGATGGTGTTTACTCTAGGTTTGGCCAGCCTCGAGTGTTTACACTTCACATTATTGCTCTGATAATGATGGATCATTGTATAACATGTTTTATATTTATTTTGGTCTCAATTAATATGTGTTGTGGTCCACTTTACATTCTTTTCCACTGCAGGAATGTTTAGTGTTGGCCTAATTTAAATTGTGTTTGGTTAAGATACTTAGCCAACATTGGGAGATTTTATATATGTGAGGATGATATAAATAAATTTGTTGAGGATAGTGTGTGTGTGGTGTATGTGAAATAGAAAGGAAGTGAGTCATGGAATATGTGTATGTGATGAAGGTGTACGAAAGAGGATCTATCTCTCTTATTGTTTTGAGTTGGTGAAAAGTGTTGAGCAGTGTGGATTTTCATGTGTTAGTTACCAAAAGCAATGAGCTGAAGGTATCTATAGATCTTATAGTTGTAGAGGTATATTAGTGGTGGATTCATTCTCTTTTATTCTTCTTCATCTAGGTAGTGAGCCCTTCGACAGTGAGCCTTTCTTTCTTTTTTCTGGGCAGTGAGCCTTTCTTTGTAAAAATCACCTTAACCGGTGTCACCCTAATAGGTGTTTATATATTGAGAATAAAATTCTTCATGGTTTTTCCCTTAATAGGGTTTTCCACGTAAAATCTAGTGTTTCATTATGTATGATGTGTTCTACTTTTCATGTTCTTTCATGCTCATATCTTTTTGTGGATTAAGTGATAAAGTTAAGTTATTGAGGATCTGATTTAATGAAAATATTTTAGATTTGTTTGTACAACTAATTCACCCCCCCTCCCCCTCTCAAGAACATTCAACACCTTTTATATTTACTAGACATAATAAATGAATTTATCTAGATTAAGCTCTCGTTTGGGCTATGTTTTGTTAACTCTACCTATTTCATGATGGATCAATGTCAAATTGATCATAATCCTTTTCATTGAAGATAGGTATGAAATTCTCACCCGATTCCCAACATTAATTATTTTTTGTGGGTTGTCCACTATAAGATCCTTACTATTGATAATTAAAAAAAAGTAGATTTCAATTCATTAATAGGTGTACTTTATGTTATGGGATGAGGAGAATATTAAACACTTGTTCTTTCACTATTCTTAGTCTCGAGAAGTCTAGATTGAAGTACTCCTTAATATCTCTTTTGTTTGGGTTTTCACTTCGTCTTTGAAAGATCTCATAGTTAGTTGGAACAATAATTCCCCTTTTACTCAATAATTAGACTCGTGGGAGAAAATTACCCATTTTCTTTTTTAGGGATTATGGAAAGAAAGGAATAAGAAAATCTTCCCTAATTTTGGCACCTAGTGGTCCAAAAATCAACACCCTCTTGATGAATAGACCCCTAGAATAGTATCTAGCTCCCAATTCAAGGAGTCTACCCATCAAAATTACTTGCTCACATTTGCTCCATTCAAACTTCTTACAAAAAATACCTTACACATGATATTATTAGTCAATCAAATATGCTCCCTGCACTTCACTATATAAATCAACCTTATATATTCTTACACGATCTTACACATGTCATAACTTATCTTACATGTTTTACAATTTTATTAATAGTTAAAAAACCATGCACAAGTCATATTATGAATACAAATATGCATAATGTGTTATCCAAATAATCTTGAGATTCCTCCCAAGTGGGGTACCCTTTTCCATGTGACCCCATATTTATAAAATATTACAAATACTAAACACATAATATTACTCTAATCTTCAAGGTGTGAAAGAATTTATATTAACAAGTGGCTAGACTATGTACTTTCTTTGTTAAGCTTGTCTCCTTATGCTATAGAAACCCAATTATAGATGACAAACCTACCAAAATCTCCTTTTAAGTCTTCCTCATTTTGAAATTTTTAGATTTCACCCTCACAACTTCTTTAATACTATCAGATGCTCATTTTTAAATGCAATATTTACTCTACGAATTTGTGATAGCTCTCACAAGGGGTGGTGGCTATTGAATCAAGGGTCAAAGCAATAGCTTTAATATAATATAGGAATCACTAAACATTATCCATTAGATCTAAAATAACCCACTCAAATCAAGAGTGATAAATACCATCCAAATACATATATTGGAAATGCCTAAAGACACTAATGAACACTAGAATAAAAATGTCAATCAAATAAATAATTGAAAGATTCTTTCATAAAAGGCCTTGTAATTTGAGAAAAAAAATGCCCACTTCTCATAGGAATAGCCCATCCAGATGAATTTTAAACCTAAAAATGGATATTACTCATCCTAATGAGTCAACTATGACTTATCATGCCAATAAGGGAGATTTCATATTCTAAAAATGTCAAAGTTTTAAAAGGGTTTGAAGAGAAACTCGAAATTAATTTCCAAACCTAAGGTCTTCAATCATGGAAAGAATAAAGGCCAATGGATGTGGTTGTATTCTTTATCAAAGTCCAACTTGAGGAAAATGCTATGTTGCTTGGAATCCCTAGTCCATTCAATGCTTTTTAAAACAACAATGACATTATCTAGAATGTATCAATTGCCTTATGATGAAACCTTTTTTTTCAAGAGACATGCAATGGAAGGAAAAAGGTGGTGAAAGTGCAATGTCAAGGCCTTTGCCAAAATCTTGTAATAAATATTTTTAAAAATTAATAGCCTATTTTTTTATGATGATATCAATATCCTTAACTTTGGAGATGAATTTGATGTTCTTACAATTAAGTTATTTTTCGAAGGACTTAAAATTCGATAAATATGGAGAAAGTTGGGGATAGTGAAGTGACATCCAATCCTCAAGGAATCATAAGGAAATCCATCCAAGATAGGTGATTTACTATTAAACATTTTCATAAATGGGTAATGGAGTTCATACAAAGTGATGTGTGAGTCATAAGTGATTTGAGAAAAGTGACTCAACTTGAAATGAACACCATCCAGTTATTATTGTAGAATTTAATGGTCTCCTCTTACACTTGGAAAACTAACCTATACTGATCCAAGAAGGTCTTAGATATCATTTTAAGAAAAAAATAAAATTCCATGAGTAGATTGAATGGCCTTGATTTTACTTTTGGCTTGCTTGATGCATATAGACTTGAAGAAATATTTAGAGGCTCTTTGACTTTGAGCCAATGAAGGAAATATCTTGTTTGAGCACCTTTGGCTTCATGGAATTCAACAATATGGAGCTTATTTTTCATCTAGATAGCCAAATTATAGAGTTAAGTGTCAAAAGGGTTGTTATCCAATTAGGTTCCTCATGAACTCCTTAATGGTGGTTTTATCATCTCTCTTGCATATCCTTTCCACATGCCTATTAAACCAACAATGAGATTGGCAATGTGAGAAATCACAAAATTCCACACCCATGTGATAAGTAAGATGGTTCCTATATTAGGAAGGAGATACTTGTTTATAAAGAACAATGTGTTAAGGATCTTCAAAGTTTTATTTTCCCATTAAGGCTCATAAGTGATGGAATTCTTCTTAGAGTAAATGTGTTGAATATCTGGAATATTGAGAGGGGAGGGGTGACTTAGTACTCCCTTGAACTTATTAAAACTTCTAGCTAACCAATCACATAACATAATTTAAATGCAATAAATGAAATTAACACAAAATACATAACACCAAATTTGTATGTGGAAAACCCAATATGGGAAAAAACACAAAGAGAGTGTTCTCTCAAGAATAATGCAATATATAATCATTACATAAGACAAGGGGTGGCTCACTACTAGTTTGGGCTCACTACCCGGAGGGATCACTACCTAAATACAAAAAGGCTCAATGCTGGATAATTGAGTATACAAAATTTGAACTGTTAGAGTTGCATCTAACATATGCATAGGTTACAATTCCTTTGAAGTGCAAAAAAATTGTCTTATGCATTCACTGTACTTAGTCCGCATAACAATATTTACATCCACAATATTTTTTGCATATACATATTGTAGTCACATAAATCTGTCCACTTAATTAAATGAATATTTAATATTTATTTGATTATTTAACCATCAATTAATGAATTAATTAAATTAATATTTAATTAATTCATCTTAACCCTCTTCTCCTATTAATTAAATAAATTATTCAATTTATTTGATTTAATTCACTTAACCAAATTCAGACCATTAATTAAATAAATAAATCATATTTATTTAATTAAATCTTCTCTCACATTTAAATAAATTAATATTTATTTAAATCCCCCAAAATCCCACCTCTCACATTTAAATAAATTAACATTTATTTAAATCACCTTTATCCTCTACCCATTTGTATTTTCCTACAAATGCAAGTTGCACAATCATTTAAATAAATTAACATTTATTTAAATCACCTTTATCCTCTACCCACTTGTATTTTCCTACAAAAGCAAGTTGCACAACTATTTTAAATAAATTATTTATTTAAAATCCTATTTATCCTCACCCACTTGAAACCTTTAATGGTTTCCCTTAAAGTATTCAAACTTGATGGCTTTAAAGTCTTCAAACTTGATGGCTTCCTTCTATAGTCTTCTTAAGACTTTAATGGTTTTCCTTAAAGTCTTCAAGCCTTTAATGGTTTCCCTCAAAGTCTTCAAGCATTTTAATGCTTTATCTTCATTTTTCTCATTTAAATAAATTAATATTTATTTGAATATTTATCCAAATGCAAATTACACCATTTAATTGAAATAAATGATTTTATTTTAATTGAAAATACCAAAATTTCTCCCACTTGCATTTTCCTAAAAAATCCACTTGCATGCCTAAACCCCTTCTAGAATTTTCTAATCACTTCTAAATAACCTAACCCCTTCTCTAAACTTTGTCACATTCCTAAGCAAAAGGGAAGTCACTTCTCAAACCCTCAAAGTCTTTGATAACCATTAAAGGCTTTCAACCTTCAACCACTAAATGGCTCAAAGTCTTTGATAACCATTGAAGGCTTTCAACCTTCAACCACTTAATCCCCAAAGTCTTCAATAACCATTAATGGTTACCTCAAACCCTCCCACATGGTTAAAACATTTGTTTTGACTCAACCTCTACCCAACCCAAAGGTCTCATCAGGCCATTAATGCTTTGACCATGATTATCTCTTAAACATTTGCACAAAGGTTTATCCTTGGATTAACTCTTAATCCAGTGGGTAATCTTAATTTGGACTTGACCCTTAGCCTCTAGATAACCATGAGGTCTTCTCAGGCCTTTAATGCCTCCAACCTCTTCTCTCAACCCAATCCTATGTTGACACTTGTCACCATTTTATTGGTGCCAATTGTGCACATGGATCCCCAACTTTCAAACTTGGCCCTTGATTAAACCATTCAATCTTAACCCTTCATTTCCCCATTTCTTCTATAAATAGAACCCTTCTCCTCAAGCAAAGGGAGAAGCATTAGAGTATTGTTGTTATACTGGCATTAGCATAGAGCTTTTCATAGCATCACTATCTACTCTTGCATAGTATTTGCTTATCATATTCAACCATCTTGAATCTCCATATGGCATCCATGGCTAGTGCTAAAAGCTGAGAGCTACACTCATTTGGGACTTGGAGAGGAGAGGAACAAGGGAGGAGCAACTATGAGCATCTTGATTAGCTATTTTATTCTATGTTTATATGCTTTCTATTTCATGCTTAATATCTCTCTTGATATGCCTGTTTAGGATAATCTTTTGTTGCTAACACTAACGTTTGTTTCTTGTGCTCTTATGTGTGTTGCCATCAAACAGATTTCCTAATCCTTTTTGCAGAGCATCATTTGGTGAACCCGACGTGAATCCAAACACCAAAAAGATCAACTTTTTTTTTTTAACCAATAACATGTTTGAATGTTGAAAATGTCACACAGGTTGCGCTTTTGACACTGTTTTGGTGCGTTTGACATTATTTTGGTGCTATTCACCCTGTTTCAGTGCTTTTGTCTTCTCTGTCTTTCCCTTTCTTTTAGTGCGTTTGTGTTAAATAGTGCCTTTGTTCAAACGTAGACTAGCGCTATTGTAACAAAACGTTGTACAAATCACCTTGTAACCAAAAAAAAAAAAAATTAGGCTTGTAGAAGCCCACCAAATAGGCGGATTTTACTAACTATTTTTCTCTTTTGTGCAGATTTAAATTAGATTAAAAAGTAGATTTATATTTTTTACTAACTTGTTTTTGAAGTTGGTTTTAAAAATGAATTCACTTTTTATTTTGGTTTAAAATTAACTTCACATTTCAAATTTGGGCTTTTAAAAAAGAATCACACATTTGTTTGGGGCTCTTAAAAAGAATTTCATTGTTCCAAGGTAAAAAGAACCACAAACTTATACAAAAACAACTTTATTTTTTTGCAAGTTAGGTAACAAACTTCGTTTTGGTGCTTAAAACCAACAAGGCAAATTTTATTTCTTGCATCAAGATAAAACTCACAATCCCCACTTCCATTTTTGGTGCAAATAAAATTCACAATCAACTTGTCTCATTTTCAAAGCAATTTTACTTCATGCAAACGTGTTTTTCATTAAGTTGACCAGGATTTTCAAATTCTAGTTTACTCAAACAATTGCCTTTGAAAATTAAAAAGAACACCATGATTGTTGGAGCAACATCTCCAAATAGTTACATCTCCAAATAGTTAGATCACATTGCAATGATAGATTAAAAAGAACAAGTGTTTTTCGTGCTTGGCACACTTGTGCAAAGAGTTGGTCGAGTGGTCCTACTTCTAACACACACTATCCTCTCCCTTGACTTTCGTGGTCCTAGGTGCAAGAGAAAAGTGTTAGTAACACTCAAAATTTTATCTTTTTAAGAGAGGCCTACCAAGAGACACATCACTCTTGGGAACGACCTTGAGCGGTAAATCCTTCGAGCCGCTATAGAAATCAGGTGTGAGCAAAAGCTGTAGCCTTGGGTATAGCTGTTCCTACAGTGTAACTGGTCGAAAGGACAAATGGGCCCCACCACCAGTTACAAGGCTCTTGAGTGAGTCACTGCAGAATGAACTTATGTCCAAAAACATTGAACATGACTAAACACCTTTAAGTAGTAGCCCACCCGTTCTATTGAGTGAGGATATTTGCGATATAATTTAGTGCAAGAGCATAGATGGTTTTGCTCCCAAGATACTCACCATACATATTTCCTTGAGTAGAAACATAGCTTTTTGAAAAGTCACTTGTGGCTTGATAAAAGTGGTGACTCCCCCATCATAGGGATCATCTATTTGTTATGCTCATGCAAGACTTAGTATATCACATCCTTACCTGCCAAGGCGGGATTCATAAGGTATGTAGTACCAAAGTCGAAGAAATATCAAGATGTGGGCTAAATTTATCACAACTGGCCATTTGACCTTAGGGATAAAAAGTGTTTGAAGTGTGTTCATTTTAGTCAAGACCAAGTGCAAATTGAGCCGACTTCAGGCTTTGGAAATACACCTTAAAATACATCTAAAGGAAGGGTCATATACAAGTCCAAGGATTGGGTTGATCTAGACCCATACTCATTTGTGCCTTTGAGGGCAACATTCTTGTGTTTGTGTGCTTGCTTTGTTTTCTTGTCAAAGAAAAATCAGAAAATCAATCCCAAAAACAAAGTATTCATCCAACCAAACATTTCTCAAAACAACCAAAAACATCAAAAACAAGGTACAAACAACAAAAAGTCAAATTTTATGACCATTCTTCACATCTTGCGAAAGAAGAAGCGTCATCAGAATATCAACTTGAAAAGAAGACCATTGAGCTCAAAGGCTTTGATCAAAAGGAGGAAATTGTTCTATATAAATAGACAAATCTTTGTCTCACATAGAGTCTTTCTGCGTCACATGCGTCTCTACCTTCAAGGAAAAACAAACGAATTTGATTCTGAATCATTGAACCGCAGAGCTTTTATGCAATATAGAGCTCTAAGTTATCACAAAAACCAAGGAGGAAAGATTAATCCCAACTTCTTCCCAAACGTCTGTATCACATACAACACAGCTCGAGAAATACCACCAACACCCGAAAGGGAAGAGGTAGAGTTTGTCCCATTTGTAACACAAAGTTTTTATTGAAGTTGAAAACATTTCATCCATTATCTCACTCATACATCATCACTTCATCATCAATCCATTCCAACTCTCAAAACATTAAGAGGTTCTTGCTCCAAATTCTCTTTTTAGATATTGCTTGAATCAAATGCATCACATCACTTTTTAGATTGTTTCTACATCTAGGATAAGCTCATCCTAAGAGACACATCTACATAGGTTAAAACTAGTTCATGAGTAAATCCTCTCATTACTAGGTAGTTAAATTTGTAACACATCTCAGATTTCTCTACACCTTATCACATCCAACCTTATCAAAACAAGCAAGCAATTCAAAGAAGGAATTTCGGTTACATGTACCTTAAAAGTGCTAGAGATCTACATGCAACACAAATCACCAACCATCAATCTTTCATTTCATCAAACAACTCATCATCATCTTCAATCAACTTCAACAAAAGCTTGCAAGCAAAATGGCTCAAACCCGATCACAGTCCAGGCAACGAGAAATAGAAAGGGAAGAAGAAGAAGAGGAAAATCTCAATGAATTTCAAGAAGCACTTGGAGGAAATGCAGATGACGAAAACCCAAGTACTCCCACTCCTGCAACAATAGAAAGGGCTCAACATAACCCTCTCTTTAACAGACTTTTTGACGAAATACTCAGGAGCAATGCAGATGCTCACTTCTTAAGACTCACTCAAGAAGGAGCAAAACTCCCCTCTGACTTTGATCTTGCCCAATTAAGACAAGCATCAGAAAGACAAAGTCGCCATGAAGAGGAAAGAGGTAGAGATCCCATCAGATATAACATTCCTCAAGGTAACCCACCACCTCCTCCTCCAAATGAAATGGAGATGTTGCGGCAACAAGTCGAGAATCTCGCCCAACAGCTTCATAGTGGTGTCAAGACTAACCAATTCTCACTCAATGACATTTGTCCCTATCCTTTTGATAGGAATCTTTACATGCCACCATTTCCACGAGGATTCGAAACACCCAAATTTGAAAAATATAGAGGGAAGGGGGATCCCCGCGATCATGTCCGAGAATTTCATTCTGCTTGTCTCGAAGTAGCATATGAAGACACATACCTAATGCGCCTTTTTCCCCAAAGCTTGGGAGGAACAACCACATCATGGTTTTCCCGACTACCAGGTGGCATTAGATCATTTGAGGAACTTATCCAAAAGTTCCTAGCTCATTACTCTCATAACATTGAACGCGATGTCACCATGGCTGATCTATGCAACACCAAACAAAAACCAAGTGAGCAATTCTCAGTATTCCTACAACGATGGCGTCAAATGTCTAGCAGATGTTCTCTTCAGTTACCTGAACGAGAACTAGTGGAAATATTCATTTCCAACTTAAACGAAGAAATGGAATTTCACCTGGATGTCAAAGACACAGACTCTTTTAATGATATGATCACCAAGGGTTTAAAATGTGAACGAGCACTCATCAAGAAAGGACTCATAAAAATCTTTAATGAACCAAAAGATGGTCCTCGCCCACACTTCAACAGCGATAAACCAAACTTCTGGAATAAAAACAAGAATATCGTCAACGATGGGGTTGTGGATGCACGGACTATCCAAAATGCACAACCTGTGGTTCGGTTTGCAGGACAAAATCCTCCACCTCATAATAACACAAATGTTCCATCCAATCAAGGTCGCATCACATCTCATGATGAACCTAGACCTCGTCAGCAAAAACAGAAACACACATACACTCCCTTAGGGGAACCCATTGAAACAGTGTTGTGACAACTCATTTCTCAAAATTTGGTCACTCTACCTAAGCTATCAAACTATGAGCCTCAGGTCAAACCGGCATGGTGGAGAGATACTGAACACTGTGAATTCCATCAAGGAAGAGGACACAAGACAAGTAATTGTCACCGATTGAAAGATCTCATTCAGGATCTTATTGATCGAGGAGAAATTGAAATTGAAGGACATAACCCAAAAAAACCAATAATGATCATCTGATGTTCAAAAATCCACTTCCATCACAAGATCAAAGGGATCCTTCCACTTCCAGACGAGGCACTGATACCACTGATTATACGCAGGCTGTGTATAATTACACTGTAAATCATCTGTATGATGCCAATGAACAAGTTGCAACCATAACCTTCAAAAATCCCAACTCAAATTGCAATGTTGTTACACGTCATGGCAAAGTTACCATCAAGGCAGCTCCACAATGCACCACCTCCATCCCAAAGCAGTACAATCTTGTGGAACAATTAGACAAAACCCCTGCACTTATATCCATTTTAGAGCTTTTGCGTCTATCGCCATCTCATAAAACTATCTTGGATCAAGCACTCCAAGAAGCGTCAGTCCCCGCAAATCTAAATACGGACCAATTTCAAGCCATGGTTGGAAGTCTCAAGTCATCACCTTGTCTCACTTTTTCTGAAAGTGACAACTCTTCCTTCCAACAACCACATAACGCCTCACTCCACATCGAAGGATTTATTAACCAGCATCGGATCAAGCGAGTCTTGATCGATAATGGAGCAGGCCTAAACATTTGTACATTGCAATTGGTCACAGCATTGGGATATGTGGTCAAATTAGTGGATCCTCGTCAGAAGATCACAATCAAAGCCTATGACGATGCGGAGCGTTCATCCAAAGGAGCTGTGGTACTACCAATCCGAGTGGGCCCCGTGGTAAAGAACATCATTTGTCAGGTTTTGGACCTTCCTCTGCCATATAATCTATTGTTAGGAAGATCTTGGATACATGCCATGCAAGCCGTTCCATCTACCTACCATCAATGTATCAAGTTCCCACATAATGGTGTAGAGATCACAATTCTGGGCGATGCAAATCCCTTTGCATTTTGCCATAATATCAGCCATCAACTAGAGATTACTGTTCCTAATAATAGAGAAGCCATTTCTTCCACATCATATATAAGTCCCGCCTCTCTTGCCAGTTCAAACACCACTATGCCCAAGCAAGAAAAGCTTAAGATGAAGATCGCAGAGGAAGGTCTTGGGGAATACAACTTGAGTCAACTCTTTTGTGTGGGACAAATCCCCACTTCTCCTTGAACACATAGTAAACCACAGCAGATACTCCAACAACCACTAAACATACCAGCATGTGCCTTGACGCCTTTCGTTCTTGGAAAGAGTCAAGAAGAGGAAACACAAGATGAGGACCTGGCGAAATTGATCTATAAGGATCCCATCACCACTGACATACCGCGAGTTACACTTCCTACGGACCAGTATGGCAAAGGTCTCCTCATTATGCAAAGAATGGGGTATGATGGTCAGAGTACTTTAGGATATTGCAAACAAGGACGACATGAACCTCTACTGCCAGAATTAAAGCCCAAAGGTAATACAGGCCTAGGCTTTGAAAAAGAGATCTTTCCTAAACTCAAATTCAAAGGAAAACCCACCAAACCATTATGTCAACCTACTGCAAAAAGGACACCTTTCATTATCAAAGCAACTTCAAGAACCATCCCGACTGCCCCATCGAGGCTCACAACCCCAACACAACCATCTACAATACCAATCATCCCACCAATCAAACTAGTAATCCCATTCGCAGCAGCCATTACATCCATAGTACCATTAGCAGCAGCAACTGTATCAGAACCCGTAGCAGCATCTATGGTACCAACAGTTCCCGTAGAAGCCACTGAGTCAACATTGTCGATACTTCTTGTGCTGGATTCTTTTATCCCCATCAAACTTCCTATAGCACCGATCACTACAAAGGTACATCAACCAATCACACCTGCAGTATTTAACTCAAAGGACATCCCAGTATGGTATAGTAATCGGATGCTGGATTGTGATTCAGAGACCGACTCACATGAATGGGAATTTGATTCGGTACAGCTTAACACTTCAGATGAGGAAGACACATCACCACCTCCACCACGCAAAGATATCCCTGTTTACAGAGAAGCACAGATAAAGACCACTTGGGTTCCTGAACTGGAAACATCTTCCACAGACCCTACGTCTCATCCTACGCCTGATTCTGACAGGGAAAGTACCATCAATGACCTTCACCATAACGTCTTAACCCTCACTGATACGTCCAATGCACTTAACCTAATCGATGAAGTAATGCCCATTATCCACCCTGAACTCATCGAATGGAACCAACCAAATCCCCCATGTCTTGACTTCTTCCAAAACGATGAGGCCATCATTGAATTTTTGGAATTAAGGGATAACCTACCAAGCGGGGATCACAAAGCTGGATTCGCCATAGAACTAAATAGCGCAGCATACTTTGGGGTGGATGCCAAACCTTTCAGCTGCAAAAATATAACACTAAAACATGGATCTTCCAGTGAAAACCACACTGTGGCATTGTTTGATCCGACAAAAGTAAAAAGAAAGAGCGTATCCAACGGTGAAAACCTCTCTGAGGTGCCTGAGGATGAAGGGTTTGACATTCTCCCCGATAATACACAACAGGAACGATCAACAATTCTCATCGAGGAAACCAAAGAGTACAATGTGGGGACTCCTGAAAATCCTCATATCATACATTTGGCATCTCTTCTCACTCCAGAGGAACAACCTAAATTTATAGAGTTCTTCCAGAAGCATCAGATCAACTTCGCATGGTCATATGCAGACATGCCTGGGCTTGATCCTGATTTAGTCATGCATCACCTCACCGTCACAGAAGGAGCCAAACCTGTCAAGCAGAAGCTTCGTAAGATGCATCCCCAGATTGCAGTGCTAGTCAAAACAGAACTCAAGAAACTCCTAGATGTTGGTTTCATTAGACCAATTGATTATGCAGAATGGATCTCCAATATTGTGCCAGTTGGCAAACCAAAAGGGGGCATCCGCATTTGTACTGACTTCAGAGATCTGAATAAGGCATGTCCTAAGGATGACTTCCCCTTACCAAATATCAACATCATAGTGGATCTAACAGCAGGACATGCCATGCTTTCACTCATGGATGGTTTTTCCAGATACAATCAAATAAAGATCGCACCAGAAGATCAACATAAGACAGCCTTCACCTGTCCATGGGGCACATATTGCTGGAATGTAATGCCTTTTGGTCTCAAGAATGCAGGAGCAACCTATCAAAGAGCAATGACCACCATCTTCCATGACATGATGCATACTATGATGGAAGATTATGTGGATGACTTACTAGAAAAATCACTCACCAGAAAAGGACATCTCCACATCTTAGATAAAATCTTTGATAGACTGGAACAATACCATGTTCGACTCAACCCAAAGAAATGTGTCTTTGGAGTAACCTCCAGGAAGCTTCTAGGATACATTGTCTCAAGCAAAGGTATTGAGGTTGATCCAGCAAAAGTTAAGGCAATCATGGACATGCCACCTCCAAAGAATATCAGTCAGCTAAGGACCCTACAAGGACGACTTCAATCCATCCGAAGATTCATTGCACAATTGGCCGATAAGTGTCACCCATTTACACATCTGCTACACAAGAACATCCGCTTTCAGTGGGATGCCCGATGCCAGCAAGCATTTCAAATGCTTAAAAACTATCTCATGAATCCACCATTGTTGATGCCACCAGATCCAAGTAGACCATTGTTACTTTATATCTCAACGACAAGTACAACATTAGGTGTATTACTGGCACAACATAATGCAGAAGGCAAAGAGTGTGTTGTTTACTACATCTCTCGCACACTGGTGGGCTATGAACTCAATTACACGCCTATTAAGCGAGCTTGCCTAGCAGTAATCTTAGCAGCCACTAAATTGAGGCACTATATGTTAACACACAAAGTACAACTCATTGCAAAGATTGATCCACTCAAGTATTTACTTAACAAAGCAGCATTGATAGGCCGCTTGGCCAAATGGGTGATGATTCTAAGTGAATTTGACATTGAGTACGTGGACCGTAAAGCTATCAAAGGGAAGGTCATTGCAGATCAGTTGACCGATGCACCACTCACAGGCGATCATCCTCTTATTTCCAATTTTCCAGATGAGGAGATATTCATGATCACAGCAGCACAACCATGGAAACTATATTTTGATGGTTCATACACTAGGCACGGCTCGGGGGCAGGCATTCTGTTTATCACACCTCAAGGTGATAGCATCCCAAAGTCTTACAGGCTCACATTTCCATGCACAAACAATATAGCCAAGTATGAGGCCTTGATCACAGGACTCAGGTTAGCCGTACAATGGAAATTACAAGAACTACAAGTATATGGCGATTCCCAACTAGTCATTCAACAAGCAACTGATGAATATCAGACCAAAGATGATAAACTCATGCCATATAAGCAAATGGTGGACACTCTAAAGACATCATTTATTACTATCACTTTTGAGCAGATACCAAGAGATCAGAATCGAGCTGCTGACGCTATGGCTACGATCGCATCTCTCTTAGATCTTCCACAAAATTCAACATGCTACGAGTTCTTGGTAGAACAACTTTGGATCCCCGCTTATGATATCCCCGAATCCGAAATGATATGTCGCCTTGTCGGTTCTGAATCCCCATGGTACGGTGAGTTCTACACCTATCTCCGCGATCACACCCTTCCTCCCAACCAATCAAATAACCAACGTAAAACCTTCATTCGCCAAACTGCTTGATATACCATTATTGCTGAAACCCTATACCGACGCAGTCTTGATGGTACTCTCCTTCGATGTCTGGAACAAGATGAGATAACAAAGGCTTTGGAAGAGGTACATGAAGGAATTTGCGGGACTCACTCAAGTGGTCCGTCACTAGCCAAGAAACTCATGCGAGCTGGATATTATTGGCCATCTATGGAAAAGGATTTCTACTACTTTGTCAGAAAATGCAAGAAATGTCAAGTTCATGGCGACCTGATACATGCACCAGCTCAGGAACTGCAACCAATCATGACACCATGGCCTTTCTGTCAATGGGGCCTTGACCTTGTGGGTAAGATTCATCCATCTTCATCCAATGGCCACAAATTCATTATTACCGCCACCGAATATTTCACAAAGTGGATCGAAGTTGTTCCACTTACCCAAGTCACCAGCAAGCAGATCGCCTCATTCATCCTCAACTACATCATCTGCCAGTATGGTGTGCCCATGTCCATCATTACAGATAATGGTCTTCCTTTCAAAAATCAAGATGTCCGTGAACTTTGTGAGAAATTTCATATCCAACACCGCTTTTCCACTCCCTATTACCCACAAGGCAATGGTCAGGCCGAAGCATCCAATAAAAACATATTGAGGATCCTAAAGAAGACAGTCAATGATGCCGGCCGTGATTGGCATGTTCAACTAAATCCAGCGCTATGGGCATATCGAACTAGCATTCGAACCCCTACAGGTGCAACTCCTTATTCATTGGTCTATGGTGCAGAAGCTATCTTGCCTATTGAGGTCGAGATATCGTCACTACGGGTTTCCTTGCACAATCTCATTGATGATGAAGCTTACAGAGTCTCACATCTTCAAGACTTAGAGTTACTTGATGAGAAGCGACAAGCTGCATACAACCATCTCAAAGCCTATCAGCAGCGCATGAGCAGAAGCTACAATCACTGAGTTAGACCTCGTACATTTGAGGTAGGTGATCTTGTTCTACAAGAGAATCCTCGCAACCAACCAAACCGAGAACATCAGGGCAAGTTTGAATCAAACTGGCTGGGCCCATATGTTGTCACTACTGTGTTCGGGTTCGGGGCATATCAGTTGGCTACATCAGAAGGAGAACCGCTTGCAGATCCAATCAACAACATGCACCTCAAATAGTTTTATACCTAAGCTATACAGAGCATCAGGCTCCCCTACATACCAGAAAATACCAAAAACATTTAGAAAAATGTCTTGAAGAAAATACAAAAACATTCAAAAAAAGTAAAGAAAAATCATGCATCCAAACGGTGAACAACCACTCCGGTGGCACCTTGGGTAAGTACGGTGGTGAAAACCTGGCAAACAGGCGCCACTCATAAAGGCTATGGCTCCATTGTCTTTCAGACTTGTTACGATCACATCTACTTCATACATACATCCATCCATCCGAAAAACCATGGCTTGTTATTTTTCTGCAATTATGATAAATACTTCATGCATCTTGCATCCCGCTTTTTCAAAAGTCATATCTAAAACTAGGGGCAATGCCTTTAACCTATTGATGGAAGTGGATTCTACATTGTCTTATGATTCATTAAGTTCTTCATTCAAACAATCATCAAAAATCCAAAAACATTCAAAAATATCTCGCAAAAATACCAAAAACATTCAAAACAATTCAAAATCCAAAAACATCGACAAAACCATTGAAAAATCACACAAAAACATGGCAACACCTTGTACATACCCATCCATGCAGATACCAAAACAAACATTGACAAAATACTCACACAATGACCATTTACCAATCAACCACACAATCAACATCAACAATCAAACTGTCTTCAACAAGGATGCATCCTTCCTTACCAAAACAAAGACAAAAGTGACGTTTTCTTTGACAAGAAAATTATGTTAAGCTATCAAATACTTGGTTGATTTGTGAGTACAATCGTTCATTTATCTGTATCAGGATCTTGCAACATTGTTTTGTATCGTTTGCGCATTATTTCCGATGAAGTTCTGGGGCATGTACTAATGGTGTCTACGTGGGAAGTTCACTAAGCTATGTGATCATAGGCAAAAATATAGTCATAAATCACTACGGCTTGCTGACTACAGTGTATACCTCGACCATATGGGCATGAACCATTACCAAGGATCCATATTCTTTATTCTTTATGTATATATTGTTTGTTTGCAGGTACAATTCTCTTTCTTTGGTTCCTCCTACCTCATCCAAACTGGATAAAGGTTTTATCTCTTATTATGGTATGCACTTGTCTCAGGATATGATCAGCCTAAGATCAAGGAGGACGATCCAAGTCATGCATGAAAGGAGATAATCCTTGTCTGTTCTGCAAGCAATACTCAGGTCAACTTGATCCATTATATCAAGTTGCTTGTATTAACTTGCTATATAAAATCCATGTAAGAAATACTCTGGTCATCTTGAATCTATATGTCAAGTTGCTTGTATTTTCTTACAACATTTTAAAGCTCAATGATGAAAAATAAAGCACCATGGATCATCATTCCATCTCATCTGTATATATTGCATTTCGTTGCATTCCACCCATCCCTACATTCATAATAGCCGCATATCATGCATACATAGTCATAATAATGCATACTCTATTTTACTCATCTTCTTCCATAGGACTCGGTCCTAGTCCTCCATATCTTCTATCTAACATCAAATCCCCCCTCACCCTCCCTATCTTGATCATCAACATCATCCTTATCCCTTCATCGCTTCCCATCCTCACTCATCCAAAAAAATTAAGCCAGTTACTCTGTCTACACAGATACATCGACTCCCACACACATAGACTATCAACAGATACTCTGATCAAGTATCTTCGGGTCTCAACAGGTAATCGATTATGGCAAACTTAGACTATAACAGGCATTTATCATAATGACCTAGTCTCAACGGGGTTGCCATGATTCCCCACAACCATCCATCACACGCACACACTATCAATTGATCAACCAATCAAACACAATCCAACAGACAATTACATCAATTGTCTACGTCTCAACGAGTATTTTGCTTCATATACCTTGACTTCATTAGGCAATTATATCAATTGTCTAAGTCACATCAGGTCACTTTGATTCACTTACTCAGACTTTATCATATCCAAGCGACCAACTAACATCAACTGTCACGCTTTGACTTGACTGGGGCAATTAAACCGATTGCACCAGATTGTCTAACCAATTTTGATCAATTGTATAGCATCAATCCAAACCCCACACTACATCTGCTATGTATCTCTTGCATGACCTCAGGGTACCCACTGGCTTGTTGTTTCTTCATATTCACTCCATTTTCTCCCATTCTTTCATCATTAGTTCTAATTTCTTCTATTCTACCTCCCCTCCACTTTTCATTCTTTTTCAAGAGATCGCCCGATTTTTCAAAAAAAATTCGGCCCATCTCTCGAGGGGGCATACCACCCATTAAATTTACATTTTATGGGGCATTTCTTCACACCTATTTTTCTTTCTTTGAAACGACGTGATAAACTGCACCGTCTCAAAGAGGGGCAAATGTAGTCACATAAATCTGTCCACTTAATTAAATGAATATTTAATATTTATTTGATTATTTAACCATCAATTAATGAATTAATTAAATTAATATTTAATTAATTCATCTTAACCCTCTTCTCCTATTAATTAAATAAATTATTCAATTTATTTGATTTAATTCACTTAACCAAATTCAGACCATTAATTAAATAAATAAATCATATTTATTTAATTAAATCTTCTCTCACATTTAAATAAATTAATATTTATTTAAATCCCCCAAAATCCCACCTCTCACATTTAAATAAATTAACATTTATTTAAATCACCTTTATCCTCTACCCATTTGTATTTTCCTACAAATGCAAGTTGCACAATCATTTAAATAAATTAACATTTATTTAAATCACCTTTATCCTCTACCCACTTGTATTTTCCTACAAAAGCAAGTTGCACAACTATTTTAAATAAATTATTTATTTAAAATCCTATTTATCCTCACCCACTTGAAACCTTTAATGGTTGCCCTTAAAGTATTCAAACTTGATGGCTTTAAAGTCTTCAAACTTGATGGCTTCCTTCTATAGTCTTCTTAAGACTTTAATGGTTTTCCTTAAAGTCTTCAAGCCTTTAATGGTTTCCCTCAAAGTCTTCAAGCATTTTAATGCTTTATCTTCATTTTTCTCATTTAAATAAATTAATATTTATTTGAATATTTATCCAAATGCAAATTACACCATTTAATTGAAATAAATGATTTTATTTTAATTGAAAATACCAAAATTTCTCCCACTTGCATTTTCCTACAAAATCCACTTGCATGCCTAAACCCCTTCTAGAATTTTCTAATCACTTCTAAATAACCTAACCCCTTCTCTAAACTTTTTCACATTCCTAAGCAAAAGGGAAGTCACTTCTCAAACCCTCAAAGTCTTTGATAACCATTAAAGGCTTTCAACCTTCAACCACTAAATGGCTCAAAGTCTTTGATAACCATTGAAGGCTTTCAACCTTCAACCACTTAATCCCCAAAGTCTCCAATAACCATTAATGGTTACGTCAAACCCTCCCACATGGTTAAAACACTTGTTTTGACTCAACCTCTACCCAACCCAAAGGTCTCATCAGGCCATTAATGCTTTGACCATGATTATCTCTTAAACATTTGCACAAAGGTTTATCCTTGGATTAACTCTTAATCCAGTGGGTAATCTTAATTTGGACTTGACCCTTAGCCTCTAGATAACCATGAGGTCTTCTCAGGCCTTTAATGCCTCCAACCTCTTCTCTCAACCCAATCCTATGTTGACACTTGTCACCATTTTATTGGTGCCAATTGTGCACATGGATCCCCAACTTTCAAACTCGGCCCTTGATTAAACCATTCAATCTTAACCCTTCATTTCCCCATTTCTTCTATAAATAGAACCCTTCTCCTCAAGCAAAGGGAGAAGCATTAGATTATTGTTGTTATACTGGCATTAGCATAGAGCTTTTTCATAGCATCACTATTTACTCTTGCATAGTATTTGCTTATCATATTCAACCATCTTGAATCTCCATATGGCATCCATGGCTAGTGCTAAAAGCTGAGAGCTACACTCATTTGGGACTTGGAGAGGAGAGGAACAAGGGAGGAGCAACTATGAGCATCTTGATTAGCTATTTTATTCTATGTTTATATGCTTTCTATTTCATGCTTAATATCTCTCTTGATATGCCTGTTTAGGATAATCTTTTGTTGCTAACACTAACGTTTGTTTCTTATGCTTTTGTGTGTGTTGCCATCAAACAGATTTCCTAATCCTTTTTGCAGAGCATCACATATTATACACAATATAGTTGTTTTACAATAACCATGCCTCTAATATCCAACACAGATGTCAATATATATCCACATCTATTATTCTGATGAGTCAGCTCAACCGGAAAGGGTGAGACTAGATTTATCCACACACAATGTTAACCAAAATATCTCCAAGAGATGTTGGCTTCCAATTTGAATCATAACACACCTTGTAGAATACACTTCCAACATATCTGGATAGGACCAAATCTAAAGACATAATGAAGAATCTACTCTCATCGCGTCCCTATGGGACCGAACCCAAAACATCTTCCGATAAGAGTAATTACCGAACCTCAACGCTACATGAATTAAGTTCATACATACAATGCATGATAAAAAATCATCATACATAGAAGCAAACTTCCAGACTAAATCACATACATGCATGCCAGACCAAATCACATCCATGACATCTGACAACAATGACAATAGGCCAACAAAATGATCTTTGGATACACTTTCACTGCTTGATCCTTATAAAAAAGTGGAACATAGGTTTCTCATAAGTCATGATATGATATAAGAATTGATGACTGATGACCTTTCCTATACTAGCCTTGGGGTTAGAACATGTTGTAATGTCATAAATTGTAACCCTTAGATACAATTTCACACTCCTTTTAAGGTC
The DNA here is from genome assembly GCF_030272615.1 of Cryptomeria japonica. Lineage (NCBI taxonomy): Eukaryota > Viridiplantae > Streptophyta > Pinopsida > Cupressales > Cupressaceae > Cryptomeria > Cryptomeria japonica. Next base: position 535,249,691 of record NC_081406.1, read on the forward strand.
CTTTCGTTAGTGTGTCGTCTCCTATGTAATTTCAAGCTTATTTGGGTTTTGTCCTATTTTAGATTTCAAGGCATAATATTTCACATTTAATCATTATCAATCCAAAAATTAGGACCAAATCCAATATCAGGGCCCTAATATCTCACTTCCTACTTTTTCGGGGCCTAGTTTTGTTAGGCTTTGTCAATTCGCTCACATGTCCCAACAAAATTTCTTGAAATTTTGGGGGATTAATGTGTCAACCTTAACATTGCAAAATGTGGTCCTGATTTTTGTATATAACCATTAAAAATTGGCCTAAATGCAAAAAATACCTTGAGAACCCTATATAAGGCATCGTCTATAATTCATTTGATCATCTTTTCATTAGCTACAAATTTTATTCAACCATTCCTTCAAGAGTACATCTGAGTGTTATAAATATTATCTTGATGGCTATCTTGATGATTGTCATTGATGTCAACATATTGTTTTGGGATTGGTTCCTTAAGGTTGTTAATTAAGAAGTGTTCTCGGAATGTTTGGTGCTTCAAAAGTTGTGTTGCACTTGATATTCAGTGTTTTTTGTTCGTATTGGTGGTAATCTGGATTTCTCTATTTATCGGATATGGTATTGATTGATTGTATTCATGAGTATCTTGGTTTCATTCTTGTTTTGCTAAGTTGGGTAGTACTACTTTGGGTCGGGTTCGATCTAGAATTGGAGAATGAGAAGCAACATCTGTGTAGTGTATGAGTCATGATTTAGGTCTGATGTTTGTGATGGATTTAACATGTTGATTTGATCAATGAAGTGTATTTTGGTATGGTCTACTTCTCATTCCTTCCCACCGCCAGAATGTTTAGTGATGACCTATTTCGAATCTATATTTGGCCGACTTAGAAGATTATGTTTCCCGAAGACAATATATATAAGAAGATGATCTAATTGTGTTGATATATGGAAGATATGTGAGACTAAAAAGAAAAATCCAATTGATGTTGATGTAGCGTCCTAAAATTGCGACACTTGCAATTTCAACTGCATTTCGGTCTTCACGATGGCGACGCAACACGCAACCTGAATGGAGACCCCAAAACTCGCTCACGACACTGAAAACTGCATTTTTCAAGCACCCTGGCCTGAACCTCCTTTGCACCCCGCTGTCCCAGAGGTGGGACCAGAGCGCCCAGCGCCCTGGTCCCTCAGGACCACGGCGCCCAGCGCCCTGGTCCTCCAGGACCATGGCGCCCAGCGCCCTGGTCCCTGGGTCCTATTTTGGGCCCGGTTTCCTAAGTGATATCGGGTCTTTTTGATTGCAATTTGGAAATATACTTCCCTGGTCGGCCTAAGGTCGGGAAAATCAGTCTATCAGCCCTAATTGACAAGTATATAAACTACATTTTCCTCTTTCATTCGATATGATGGAAAAGGCGTGGAAACTATACTCAAGCATTCAAGCATTCAAGCAATTGATCATTTCAAGTCTCCATTCAAGGCTAAGTGTTGCATTCAAGTCAAGGATTCAACCATTGAAGAGGAGATCACTTATTACATGCTACATACTACAACATACAACATCTAAACCTTCGCACATAAGGATACAAACATCCTTAGAACAAGGTATTAGTACTTGTTTTACATTACAGTCATTTACATTTACAGCTCTTGCTCATTTCTTGGTTAATTCCAAAACCGGGGTTTGACCTAAAGGCAAACCCCTAATCCCTAACCCCCCATCATCTTCGCTTTTCTGTGTGTAGGTTGCAGGTACGCGGCTGAAATTGAAGATCTGGAATCCTTGTGCAGAGACGAACAGATCCCCCTTCGTTTCGCGGATTTTTCGGAGGACCGTGGCGCCGGGCGCCATCGTCCCGACAACTTTTGCTCAAATTTGCAGGACAGCGCCGTATCGACATTTTACTGCTAATTCCAGGTTCGCAGCTTCATCCTATAACCCGAACTCAGTTTATAAGTGAATCTTTATGACTTTCTATGCATCCTTAGCTTAATTTCCTTAATCAACATTCTTTACAAAAGAGGGTAGCCTTGCTTTCCTAACCCTTGAAATTCATTTAGCATCCAATCTTACATCGTGTGGGATTGGATCTTATGAGTTTCAACCCCTCTTTTGAATGTAAAGTCTTCCCCCTAAGTGAAAACCCATCGAATCCTAGCGAACCTCCCTTCTCTCTCCTCGGAGTTAGAAGAGGGGAGACCAACTAGGGTTCGACTGCGATTTTCCGCTTTACAGTTGATATGTGAAGTGTGTTGTTGAGAGGCACCAGAAGCAATTTCAGTATTACAGTTCATGTTTCAGTGGTGGATTCTCTTTTCTTTCTTCTTCTTTCAACAATGAGCCTTTTTGGGTAGTGAGCCCTCTGATAGTGAGTCTTTCTGGGTAGTGATCCCTCTGGTAGTGAGCCTTTGTAAGTAGTGAGCATTCTCGTAGTGAGCCACCCTTCTGTAAAAATCACCTTAAACCAATGCTATATATTAAGAACTAACATTCTTCGTGTTTTTTCCCTTCTTGGGTTTTCCACACCATGTCTGGTGTTCATTGTGTTATCTATCTTGTGTATGTGTTTTCATGTTATATCTATTTTTGTTGGTTATTTTGGATGCATGAAAGAAATAAAAGGAAAATTTAAGTTGTCAACTAATTCAGCCCCCTATAAGTTGGCTTGATATTCAACAATTGGTATCAGAGCTTTGGTTCCTTGGAAAAGAGCTTAACCACTTGAGGTAGATCCTGATCCGATGGCACATAAATTAACCATTCCTATCTTTAAAGGATCCAACTGTGGCTTCTGGAAAGTGAATATGAGAGGTTATCTGATCTCCTTAGGCTACAACACTTGGAAAGCAGTGGAAACTAAGTATATACAACCGACAAATGGCCTACCACTCTAGATGAAATTCAAGCCTATGAAGCAAATGAAAAGGTGAGGTATGGTACCTTTAGTTCTCTATTAAAAACTTAATTAACACAGGTTATTTCATTGAATATTACTCATGAGGTTTAGGAAAAGTTGAAGGATATCTATGAAGGAAATGGCAGAGTTAAATTATCAAAGAAGTTGACAACTAAGCACAAATATGCGAACTTGAAAATGGAAGAAGGAGAAGATATAACAAGCTATTTTTAGAAGGTTGACAGAGCAGTAAATGAAATCAAAAAACTTGGTAGCACCTTGACAAATGAAGACATAATTGAGAAGATTATAATATCTCTACCAAAAAGCTACAGTGATAAGATATTTGCAATTGAAGAAACCTATAATCTGAAGAAGTTTACTAGGGAACAACTATATGGCACCTTATCATCGTTTGAGATAAGAAAGTTTGGAAAAGACAAATCGAAATCTAAGACTTCCTTTAAAGCCTCTGAGGAAGATCTAGAAGATCAAAGATTGGATGAGATGGAAGCAAACTTTGTAAGAAGATTGAAGAAAGGCATTGACAAATATAAAGGTATGTGTTGTCACGAAGGATTGCACCCATGATGGCTAAGTATGAAACCCAACAATCCTGTGAAACATGGTAATACTTTCAGGTCTGTGGTTATGCCTATCATGAAAGTAGACCTTTGGATTATAGGTCGGCTTCCTGTATGATGAATCTCCTGCAAATAACTTTTTGTCTAGAAAAAGGATAGAAGGAATACTGAAATTAAACCTATCCTACGAGGTGATGCACCGAATGTTCTTCTCAAGACCTGCAACTGCTTAAATCACAAAATCCTTCAACTAGTAGACTTCAATTACTCATAACTCAACTAAACATGTAAATGCATCAATATTTCATAGAAAGGACTGAATTCAAAATCTACTCGATGGAGAACAAATTGTTTTCACAACTACAAATCATTGAAATCAGCTTGCATAATCTACAACCTGCGCCTATCATGCAACTAATCGCCCCAATCATATTTGAATGAGACATAATTAAAGGACTTAAACACAAATCACAATAATAACATCAAATCACTCATCCATAACACAATACAAGAAGTGTTGAGAAGGAAAATACTGCTATTTTATTGAAAAATGGAGTTGTTGTTACAAACTCATAAATGTGAACTACAATGCTTTCCTTGAGCATGAAAGGGCCTAAAACAGTCCACAATCATGTTGAGGAAAGAAAGAACTAGAAAATAATGAAGACAAGAGAATAATATATAGAAGACAAGCTCCCAAGAATAGAGAGCTAAAGATAACTGAGTGCCATAAATTGAAGATATGCATGAAGAGACCTCTAGGCAAATTTGCCTAAAAGAGATGAATTCTCCTTTTTAATAATTTTAATAAAAAGTCTTAACCCCCCTTGCATGGATAATAATAGGGTTTGTTTTCTAAAAAACAAATAAATAAAAATCCCATGAAATTAGGGCATGCAACATAAGGATTTTGAACCCTAAATCATTTTATCTTTTCACTTTCAATATTCTGGAAGAGGACTCTCCACCTATGACTGCCATGCATCTTCTTGAGTGCGAATTGGATGATTTGAACTAGAATTTTTCAGCTTGATATGTGCATGGTATGCATGATTTATTTCCTGTTATCATGCCATTCACCTCTCTATGCAAAAAGATTCCTTGCAAGAATATCGCTTTTTTATGCATAGCTTAGGGTTTTGGATGAAAATATTTTATATGTATGTGATAAAAGTTGTAGCTTCTATATCTTTGCATGAAGCTTTTACTATAGCTGATGTGAAGGAGATTTTTGTCACTTTTGGTAGGTTTTTTTTTTTTTTTTTTTTTGATAAAAACTCATAGCTAAGTTTGTATGCTTTGCTTTTCTTTTATGCCCTAATCTCTGCTTTATAATGTTCTACGACTCTATTGGCAGTGATCTTGTGTTTTGGAAATGAATATAATCCTTTGTGGGATTTGTAGATATTCTCTTTGTATAGGTTGTGACCTCTTTGGATTGATCTCTGATTTCTTTCATGATACTTGGTGAAGCTATTATCATGCTTTCATAGTGCATTATACTACTTCATTTAAACTATCACAAACTCTTCATATATTGTTGCAACAATCATTTTCAGGTAACTGTACCTTGTAACTGATACTGGACGTTGGAGTTTGAGGACACTTCTCTTTATTTATCTATGTATCAATCCATTGTAACACATGGAAGTTAAAACTTACTGTTATGAATGTATTCTATCTTTTGGTTTTCATTCACTGTGAGGATAGCATCTTTTGGCACTATGATTATGACAGTGAAAATGATCATTGTGTCTTGACTACAAATTCAAAACAAGAAAATCATACTTATTAAATCATGTTTTATACTGCATTTTGGTAATCCTTCAGTCTCATGATTTTCTTTTGTCTATATGTTGGTGCATGTCTATGACTATCTTTTGACAATTCTATATTTGCTTTGAGGTTTATTGGAGCTCATTGTATCTTTTCTCAAAGGCTATTGTAAAGGTCTTAACTATCATTCTATTGTGTTGTAGCTGCTCATGATGTGAATCACCATCTTTAAATATCTGGTTGGGTTGCTCTTAAATAGCTGCTATAAGACTATGTATGATGCTTTTGAGGTTATTAGCATTTGTGGCTCTTTGATTGCTACACCACATTGAAATCTTTTTTGGTGGTTGTGTAGATTAATCTCTATTGAATGACGATTCACTGCTCTTAACATATTCATTTGCTTTATTAGAGGACTACATTGTATCTTTCTAACTTTATAATGCTTTATGACTGGTTATAATGATTGTACTCTTACTTGACTATGCACTGTCATTATAGACTTCTATATCTAAGTGACTAGGTATATCCATGTGTATCTCTCATACTGTAAGTATCATCCTCACAATGGACTGTTCTTGTTGTCTTTTAACAGTCTTTTGTCTTCTTGCATATAACTATTTGGATATGTCTATTGTTGCTTTTGATATAACCTTCCCATATTGTACCTTTGATTTGCCTCTACACATGTCTGCTATAGTGTTCATGGGCTTATTGGGACTGTAGTTGATTCATACTAGCTGATCTAGGGTTGTGTTCTATGTTATGACTGTCTTTTATGTGCAATATCACTACTTTTAGCATTGTGGTTGTGTCGTGTGCCTTAGATCTCTGTTTTTTGAAACCCTTTATGATGGTACCCTACTTACAGAGTGTGCACTGACCTTGATGCATGATATGGATCTCTGTCACAACATTTCTTCTCATGCCCATAACATTGATATTGATATCATGATGGTATCATTCCAACTTCAATTGTTATTGCCTTGACTGGTTATGTAACTATCAATAAGATTGGTTAATTGCAGATTAGATTACAATGGTCACACTGTTCTGTGGGATTGTAACTATCTCTCTTTTCTTTCTTTATTGTTCTACTAAAAATAAAAGAACAATTTCAACAATGTCTCATGGATATTGTAACTCGAAAAAGGGCTACTATTATATCTTTAATATTGTTATAAACATTGATGTGTCATTGCATTCTCTTACTATAGCATAATTATTTCATATCTAGATAGACATCAAACCCTGCATTACACTATCATTGATACTAACACAAATTCCATTATGGTGACTACTTTGTCTCTATGATTTTAAGGACTGGAGTTTTATACAATGTTGCATTTTATCAAGTTTGTTGTTCAATATCATACAATATCACATGCTCTCTGAACTCAGCTTGCCACTGCCCATAGCATTGTGTATCATAGCACTGTGAGCTATCTATTCATACTTGTCCTTAATCATCTTGACATTGTTCTATTCAAATAGTGAATAATATCTCTATGTCCTTTTTCTGGTGCTACACTTTGGTATAGCATTGTGACTTTTAATCACAAAGTATCCATCTTTTGTATTTCTATGATAAGGACATTGATCATTCTCCTTACTGATTTTGCTATATTTAAGGATTGGGGACTATGTTTTGTCAGTATTGCATTTGACTTGTGAACCCTTTGTATGAATGTTTGGAGGGCTGCCATTACTTAGCACTGACTGTTTATTACTTTTATCTCACTATCATGCCTCATTGTGGCTTAGTTGTTGCTTTGATTTTTAGGGGAAAGAAAAGGATTGCAGCTTGATAGCATCTGACACTTTGTCCTTGGTTTTGATCCCTGCATTCACTGTGACACTTGATCACTATAGCTCTTCTTGATAATGTATTGCTTTGGATTTTGAGTATGCTCATAAAAAACTATGATATTCCCTAATGGATTGTTATTACAATGCTACACTTAATGACTTAGACTTGCTCTGAACATTTCTTTGATCTTTGTCATTAGCCTTGGAAGACCACTGACATAATTACCATTTCTATAAGTTCTTTGTGCATTTTTTAGCCTTGGATGCCCTTTGGAGATGATTAAATCTATGTCAAAACTATTCTTACAAACTAAGACATTTTACATCTAAGATCACTATGTCCTTTAAGGAATTTTTTGATTTATCTTTGCTCATTGCTAAGGTCTGCTTTCTTGTAGATATTCTACTCATGATGTAGAAGCATACAATAATCCTTATCCCTTTGACTACATTTTGCTAAGACTATCATGGCTACTTTGATATACTTAAGTCTAAATAGTTGTTGCTTTGAGCTCTGTTACTACTTTGTTCAAAGTTTTGTTACTATGATTCATCCTTAACAACTTGATGACGGTTCTTTCTCTATTTAATTACTCTAAAATCCCATTAGGGTTGTCTGGATGTTTATCATACCAATATGGTTCCATTGGATTGAGACACATTATTTACAACAGTGATCTCAAAAGCTCACTGTTATGAATGATGGGCCCCTGTTGAATGAAGACATATTAACATGTTAGCATGTTGGGCTCAACCCTTGTGGGAGCCTCATTTTACACCACATGCTCAAATGGTAAAACATATAATTTACTATGTATATGTACCTATGTCAGCACATTGAAACAAACACATTAGCTAAAACATGGTATCTGTTGTTATCTCATGGCATTTTTCTCTGCATTGTCTCCTTGCCTTGGATTCTGACATACTGATAGCTATAGGCATATGTTTTGATATCTTTATGTAGATAGACTATATATTCTATTAAGTTTAAGTATGAAAGTGTGGTTATCCTCATTGCTCTAACTCAGCTATTATCTTGCAGATACTCTTGAAATAGGAGCGGAAGGAGTTAGAGGTGGATGAGAAGATAAAGATTCAACACTTCTTCAAACTCGGGCTCGTCATTCCAGGCAATGACGGGTCACCCTTTTGTCATACTCATTCTTTCATCTTGTTATACGGTTTGTTTTCATATTAATATGAAAATACATGCTTATAGCTTAGCCAGCTATCCCCACGGCTTGTGTGGGACATCTTACTCATTTCTTGTAAATAAAAAGCTATTTCTATGCAATCTTTTACTGTTGTTTGCTAAAAAATAAACTTGCATAATGAAATAAAATTCCATTTTGAAATCATAATGTGCATTTGAGGATTTCTATGAAAACACATTTGTGTAACTTTCTTCATCTGCAATGTGTAAGGCCTCATTAGGCCATCAAATTAAGTTGTAGTAAAATTTAGTAACATTTTTGGCGACCTCTTAGGGGTGTTTTCCTGCTAAACAAATAGACTAGTGTCTTATAGCATATCCATTGGGCATGGAGTCAAATTTGTTCTCTTCCTTTCTAATTTTTTTTTTTGAATCTGTGTAACCCCTCTGTAGCTCAGTTGTTTATAGCAAAACAATAGCAAAAAACATATTGAAAGAAAACTATTATGGCTCAACCTATAGTTGGGCTTGAAAGCTGTGCATCAACACTTATTGGAACTAAACTAAAAATTGAATTGAAACTAAAACATATCCTACCCTATGCTAACCAGCATGGTAGGAGGTCAAACAAAACCATTCACAGGCTCTGAAAAATAACATCCCTTTTTTCCCAGTTTGAAATGAGTTACATGTACTTGAATAACTGGGAGAAGATGTAGAATGAGAAGAAACTCTACCAATTGCTACAACATTTCCAAAAGAAGATAAGGAAACTCATTTATCTTTTGGATCGAAAGTGAAAACTGTATATGTTTCTCCTCAGTTGTGATCTCATATTGAAGTGTAGGAATGAAAATAGAACCATTACTAACCTTCATTTTGGAGAGATACCTAATGGGGCATCCCCTTGATATGCCTATCTTTGAACTTTCCCTGTTGACTTCTCCTGAAATTTTAACTGCTTCTTCTAATTTTGTTGTACTTCTATGGCAGCTTTCCTCTCAAACTTCTTCAGCAACCTTGCCCTCTATCTGATGATGCCGAGGTAACTTAACCTGCCTACTATCTAGAAACACCACATACTGAGCCATTGAACTTAAACAACATTCCTCCAAGTCTTTTAGGAATGAGTCCTCTTCAGGATCCTTTAGCTCAACCTTCTTGATCTGTTCGTTGATGCTTTCATACACATCACAACTTACAACATCATCATGTTTATGCTTTTCAAAATTTGAAAGTAGGTTCAAACTATTACCTTTAGGAGCATATCTTGTGATACGCTTAGATTTGCTTGATGAAGTATTTCTGTGATGATATTATCCTTATCATTTAGGACAAGGTTGCTTTCATCCTCCTCCTGAGAAATATGCATCTTGTTCAGCTGATGCATTTGCCTTTGTTGTTTAGAAAGCTCGACAAGTATATCAATCTAGTCCTGAGATTCTACAATTGTTTCTTACTTCCTACTCTGTTGTTCTAATTGAATCTCTTCAGAATATGATTGCTTGACCTCTATCTTTGAAACAAAATTTTTAAGATCATCCCAGAATGTGTCTTCTCTATCTACGCTTTGTTGTAAAAGAGGACTAGGATTTACCTTATCTTGAGGATGCAAAATATCAACATCTTGAACCTTTTCTTGTTGTTGTGAATTTTTTGAAGGTTGGAGCAAAATCATAGCTGCTTCTTTGTCTTCAATGTAGGAAGGTAAGTCTCTAGTCAAAACTGTGGAAATATTCTTTTGATCAGCTCTTCTTCCTTTTCATCTTGCCTTTTTGGTTGACATACAACTTGATCATCCTTAATGAAACCAGGAAGATCATTATTGAAAGCCTCATCTTGAAGGACCTTTTCTTATTGTATCTTTCATTGTTGTAACTGTTAGTGCTCCATAGCTAAATGCAATGGATTTATATTCATAGGATGATCTAAGATGCAAGGGGCTAATTGAGCCTCTGACTCTCGTACCTTGGCAAGCAACATTCTAATAGTCTTTTCTCTTGTATCAAGTTCTTCCTTGGCACCAACAGTAGAACTTTGTACCTTGTCAACAAATATATCAAACTCCCTCATTACTTCTTCTTCCAGCGTTTTCATTTTCTCAACTTTAGCAACAAGTTGCTCTTCTCTAACAACAAGCTCATTTGCAAAAGGTTCTTCATAATATATCTTTTGTGCCCCCAATCTTGCTCATAATTATGAGTCTGATCAGCCAACTCTTTAAGCTGCAACTCTTGCTACTCCCTCAGTTTATTTTCAATTTCACTGAGATGATTAGTGAAACCTAGCATCATATTGATTATATCATTCATCTTTATTTTGTTAGAGGACTACAGTTGATCTTGAATATAAGAAGGCTGTTATGGAGGTTGAGCAAAGTTAGGTGGGTAATTTTTCTAAATGTAGTGGTTTACTGATGAAATATGGTTGTTTTGATTAAAACCAGCACTATGGTTGTATTGATATGGCATATAAGAAACATTCTCATGATACAAAGGGTAATAAGATGTATTTCCATATGAATGTAAGCCATTATCAAACTTCATGCAAGCTATAATCTTATGAAAGTATCACAAATGAGTAAATACCTGCACTTGGTCCTCCTGAAACCAATAGATCTAAACCTTGAGTCACGAAGTGTGTGTGTGGATCTCACCTCCAAAGGCTGTAATGGTGATTTACACCCGAAAAATTAGAATTATGTGGAAAATATTTGAACTATCCCACCAGGCGTGCCAAAAATTGTTCTCATGAAGGTGTTATACATAATGCACCACTGAGAGGGGGGTGAATTAGTGGTTCTCAAACTTTTCCCTTTAACTATCCTATGTGAGTATATTGGTTAGTTGATCTAATTGAATGTAGACTTATCGGTTAGATGGGAGACTAACACAAATGCACTCACACATAAGGGGGACATCTCATAACACCAGCATATACAAGGAAAACCAAAGATGGGAAAAACCTCGGTGAGAAATGTTGCTGGAGTCTACTGCTCCAATATAGCCTCACAATGAATCTTAGATTACAATGTTTTGGGCACCAACCCAAGGAGCTACAACCCTTACACCAAGATCCAACTCAATGGTCTACAATAAGTATATTCAAATACAAAAGTAATAGTCTTGTTACAAATGTATTTTGTAACTCTTTTGCGAATCTCTCTGTTGGATCTTCTATCCAGTTCACTTTCGGTTCTCTGCTAACCCTCACACTGCTGCAACCTTACTCTCTATTGCACTCTTGCTGGTTCAGCCTCTTCTCCCTCTCTGTTGATTATGCTCTCTATCGGTTGTCTACTTTACTGATTCTCTCTTCTCTTTGCTAAACCACTACTCTCCACCGGTATTAAACTCTGTCAGTTCTATGCCTGCCTTCTATGCAGTCTTCTGCACTTCTTCTCTGTCGGTATGGTCACTGTCGGTTTTTTACTTCTGTTATCGGTTGAACACTTCAACCCTATTCTTCCTCACACTTAGTCTCTTCTTCTTCTTCTTCTTCTTGATGAGTACTTGATTGATTTCACTCCTTCAACAACAATACTCTCTCATCCAACGACAACTTTCATCGATTTTGGCTTGCATATTTATAACCTAGTTTTCCCACCCAAAGCCAATTCAAATTTCAGGCGGTTAGGGTTTCCTCATCAACCTTGAGGCAAACCAAATCCAATCAAATCTCATCTGATCTGATCACCTAGATTGATGAACTGTAACTCATCAATGAACCCCACAATTTTTGTGCCTTCTAGAACACACCTTCTATTTTTAGCATCCTGCTCATAACCTGTTAGCGGATTTCTTGGTCAATCACCAAGAATGGTTTTGCGGTTTCCTTCACCTTCCTCGATATTCTCAAATATTCTATGTTGGATCACTGTTGTCCATTTACCTCGAGCCACAAACCTCTGTTGCACATCCTGTGAATCTTGTAGTCGACATAAATATCAACATGTCACCAGCTATCTCACCGCCTAATACTTCACTAACTTAACATGCCAACCTGTGCATTCATGCCGCTTCATCTCCACGTGGCAACTATGTCGGCATCCACCTTTGCTTGAACATCTATGTTGGTATGGATGGGATCATCGACCAACTCCATTATCGGGTTCCTCTACTAGGTTACTATCCCTGCCGGTTAAACCCTTAACATGTCTGCTTTCAACCTTGCACTCTCCTTCTCTTCTGGTGGAACACTCAACCGATCAGCACCCTTGCTAACCTACCTTATGCATATCTTCATCAGATGGGAGTCTTCTGCATCTGCATCTTGTCCATATTACCGGTGGACATACATACCGGTAAACATCTTGATGATACCATGTCATCACCCTTCAACTGACTCCATCTTCAATCCATCCATTGTCCTCTGTCTATAGCTTCTCAACCTTGCCTTCTTCTTCATCCACCTGGACCATTATCTCAACGGGTTTGTCAAAGTGACAAACCCATCACTCTTCATCTGTCTCAGCAACTCATCATGCCTTCTTTGTCAGTCCAGTGCATATCCCCGATTTTATGCACTTGAGGCATCTTTGTGATTCGCCAATAGATCTGATGTGAGCTTTCAAACACCTGCCTTTAACACTTCTTTCTTATCTCATAGAACTATGATGCACACTTTGCATAATAGGAGATAAGCTCCACTTACTAGTGGTAGTCGATCCTTGTCATCTGCATCAAGCAATGCACTCATGTGGCTTCCTTGTTTGTGCAGTATATCTTCAAATAGGCACATGTGATCCGATTGGTCACGTACATTGTCATTCATCTCTTCACATGGTGACTGTATCTCTATCCGGTGGGAGTTCTATTGTTTTGCATCCACACAACATACCGATGACCTGTACATCCTTCTCCTCATGTGTTGATGTGATTTAGGTAACATTCTGTCTCTTCATCACAATCAACCACCAACATCTTTCTCATCCTACCTGTACATTGGTCATAAGCTTTCCGGTTGGCAACCACACATTGTCAACACATCACTTACCAATTGACACCCTTTCCTTACCGGTGATAGACTGTATTGGTAACCTATCCATTTTATCAACACAAGTCAGACACTAACTTGTGTACTGGTGGCTCCAATGGTCATTGTACTGAATGACATTCTATCCCTTACCAGTGACCTGCAACACTAGTTGACATCAGTGACTACATATCAACTATACTCCCATACTGGTTTTCCTTCTATACCGGTTGACATCAATGACAACACAATGCCAATAATCTCCCCTTGGCATTGATGTCAACACATCTAGTATCCAACATACTCCATAATCTCTCTCCTCCTTTGTGTGATCCAACTCTCCCCCTTTGTATAATTCATGGACTCTCACACATGTAGTATGTGGTATACATTAGTATTCTTTCTCCCCCTTTGACAACAATGGCAAAGGGCACTGTCAGGATATCACTCCTCCTTGTATCTATCAGGCACTGACAGAAATTGTTCTCCCCTTTTTCTTTACCTGATGCATCTCCTCCTATGATACTGTCATTTGTTACATCTTCTCAAGTTACAACACTTGAGATGGAGGACTCAACCATCAACTAACACCAATTGAGCATGCAAATCTGATACTAATTGTTAAAGCACTCAATTGCATAAGGATGTGTCAGTGAATACTACTCACCTACCGGTCAGACTACATCACCTCTCGTTTGATCCCAAATTTATTTAGAATCAAGTGTGATTGTATTATGAATACAACCAGCCAAATGAAATGTAGATACCCTTAGACATGAAATTCTCCTAGGTATTCCTCCATCTATTTTCATCATCTGCAGTTTAGGCGGCCAGTACAAAATGGTACACTCACAAGTTCAAGCATGTCGGCTCTGCTTCATAAGCACTTGAACTCTCCTTGAGTCATACATCTCATGTCCTCATTGCCTGTCAGGTCCAATACTGGGGTCATCTTGCCCTTTAAACCGGTTGAGGTGTGCATTTGTGATAATCTGATGATCTTTCAGCTCCATTATATCCACCACAACCTATGATGTGACCTTGGATGTACACAATGCCATACAATATCATTATCAAGTTGTACATTAAACCGGTTAGCCCAAAAATATGCATGTTTGCATGATCAACAACTGGGCCAACAAATGTCTTTCAGGTCTTCATCAACACCACCTAAGACATAAACTCCTCATTCCATGCTACTGGGGCTAATGCAATTATTTCCAACCTTATTGTCTTACTTAACCTGCAAGTACTTGCTAGTAATTATTCCGGTAATATCCTATACATACGGGTCCATTATCACTACTGGAGCACCTTCCTGTAACTCCTAACATTTTGTGTCAATTTGCATTTGATTACAATTGTTAATCTCCTTCTATTGACACATGTAGTAGTGATCCAACTCTGATTTGTAGGTGTGTGGCCAAGGCCGCCACTACACACACTTATCATCTCATTTTCTTCCTTTGTACTAGCAGCATCCTATTCTTCCATTTTTCCTTTTCCACCAAGGAGGTAACTGATAAGATCGGTGTACTACTCCCCCTAAGGTCTTGCATCTCCTTTAAGCCTTAGGAAATATTACCTGTGCATTGAATGCACAATGTCAGTCTGTGGTAGCATCCTCTTGCTTCTTCCTCCAATCCTGGTTGGTCACATTATTCTACCCATTTTCAATCTTGGGAGCAGGTTTTACCTTCTTCTGCTAATGGGTCCTTACATTTCTGGATTCTGCATCACAAATGGAAGCAGTGCTATAATAGCACACAACATCCATCCCAACTTCATGATTGGGAAATCTTCTAGCATACCGGTTTGACCATCTTCTTCTAGTCATGTTGTTGTGACATGAAACTAAAATCGGTGGACCTCTTGATCCTACAAGAACATTTCTCCTTTGGTTCCATGCAGGTCTCTGACTTCCATATGCTCTGTATCCATTTCTATTTTGAGCATGGCTGCTATACCAGCTTCCATCTGACTGCAAGTTTTTCTTTTTGCATTCAAACTCTCTATGGCCAAAACCATTGTAGTTATAAAAAATACTATTTGCATAAACGGGAGAGGGGATATGCATGTATCTACTCCTTGATACAATTTTCTTATTTGCATGATTTCTATGAGATCCTAGGTTGATCCTTTTAGATCCCTTTCTACATTCTTCTTCCCTATGGCCATGACCATTACATGCAAAGCAATAACCAAAGAAGAAAGGTTTATAACTTACAAACTTATTTTGCCATGCATGGGGAGATCTTACTGGTTTAGCATCTCCATTTCTGCTTCTCCGGGGATGGATCCTAGGTTGTCCATTCTCTACAGCTCTTCCATCTGATCTCCTCTTCTCCCACACTTTCTTTATCTTGTGAGCGGTAGCATTTCCTTGTCCTCTATCGATAGGAGGTATTCTTTGTTGTCTTCTTTTGTTCTTGCTTCCAGTGAAGTTGTCTTCTCCCATCTTCGCCTTTCCTTTGGGATCTATAGTGTTCCTCCTTCTCGCAGCACCGGTTGTGGTTAGATCGACCTTCTTTCATGAAGCATTTATAGCTGTGAAGGTCTATCCCAAGTTCTCTCCATTTGAGGACGCAAACATAATATCATTGTGGGGGACATTCTTGCTGGTGGAGTATTCACCGACACCACTTCCTAATCCTTCGGTGTCCTTGGCATAATTTTTCTTATTCAACATTTTGTCCAAGGCATCACTGTTGCCATCAAATTGAATTCTTACCTTGAGCTCATCCTAACATTTATCAAGGTCATTTCAAAGAATCTCCATTTCTCCAAGCAGCTGTTGATATTCTTTATCTTTTACTTCTAACTCAAATGCTAGATCTTTACACCAATACTCCTTGGTGTCTTCTTCTTGAGTCTGAACCATGAAGAGGTGGGTTTCCTCTTCATCAATGTTGTGGCTGATAGCAGATCTACCTTCATCATCTGCAGATACATGAGCTACATTTCTTATCCTATCTTTACAAACGGGTTTTGCAATATTGGGCTCATTTCCATAGAGCTTCTTCAATATATCCCATAAGCTTCTTGTCGATCTGCATTTGTCCACCTGTGAGGAGATATCATCTGATAACCCACAGAGTATAGCCTTCATTGTTGCTTCATTCCACTAGTTTCTTCCTTCTGCATCAGAATTGGTGGGAGGACTGACTTTACTAGGGCAGCCATTTACAACAAACATCCACACATCAAACCCTAGGGAGGACAAGTAAACCTCCATTCTGCAACTTCAAATGGAATAGTTTGAACCATCAAATACCGAAGCTAGGATTGACACTAAACAAACCATTGTGTCCTTAAGCCAAAATCTACCCAAGCTAGAGAAAGCTTATCAACCCGGAACCTAGGCTCTAATACAAATTGTTATACACAATGCACCACTAAGAGGGGGGTGAATCAGTGGTTCTCAAACTTTTCCCTTTAACTATCCTATGTGAGTACATCAGTTAACTAATCTAATCGAATGCAGACTTATCGGTTAGATGGGAGACTAACACAAATGCACTCACACATAAGGGGGACATCTCATAACACCAGCATATACGAGGAAAACCAAAGATGGGAAAAACCTCAGCAAGAAATGTTGCTGGGGTCTACTGCTCCAATCCAGCATCACAATGAATCTGATTATAATTTTTAGGGCACCAACCCAAAGAGCACCAACCTCTGATTTAGGGCACCAACCCAAGAAGCACAAACCCCTGATTTAGGGCACCAACCCAAGAAGCTACAAACCCTGCATCGAGCTCCAACTCAGTGGTATACAATAACTATATTCAAATACAAAAGTAATAGTCTTATTACAAATGGATTTTGTAACTCTTCTGCGAATCTCTCTACTGGATCTTCTATCCATTCATTGTGGGTTCTTTGCTAACCCTCACATTGCTGCAACCTTAGTCTCTATTGCACTCTTGTCGGTTCAGCCTCTTATCCTTCTCTGTCAATTCTGCTCTCTATTAGTTTTTCACTTTACTGTTTCTCTCTTCTCTCTGCTACACCACTACTCTCCACCAGTATTACACTTTATCAGCTCTATGCCTGCCTTCTCTGCAGTCTTCTACACTTCTTCTCTGTCGGTATGGTCACTGTCGATTCTGCACTTCTATTGCCGGTTGAATACTTCAACCCTATTCTTCCTTACACTCAGTCTCTTCTTCTTCTTCTTCTCCTCCTTCTTCTTCTTGATGAGTACTTGATTGATTTCACTCCTTCAATAGCAATACTCTCTCATCCAACAACGACTTTCATCAATTTTGGTTTGCATATTTATAACCTAGTTTTCCCACCAAAAGCCAATTCAAATTTTAGACGGTTAGGGTTTCCTCATCAACCTCAAGGTAAACCAAATCCAATCAGGTCTCATCTGATCTGATCGCCTAGATTGATGAACTGTAACTCATCAATCAACCCCGCCATTTTTGTGTCTTCTAGAACATGCCTTCTATTTTTAGCATCCTGCTCATAACCTGTCAGCAGATTTCTTGGTCTATCATCAAGAATGGTTTTGCGGTTTCCTTCACTTTCATCGATCTACTCAAATAGTCTATGCTAGATCACTATTGTCCATTAACCTCAGGCCACGAATCTCTGTTGCACATCCCATGAATCTCGTAGTCGACATAAATATCGACCTGTCACCAGCTACTTGCCACATGATACTTCACTGACTTAACATGCCACTTCATCTCCATGTGGCAAATGTATCAACATCCACCTTTGCTTGAACATATGTGTCGATATAGATGGGACCACCGACCAACTCCATTATCGGGTTCCTCTATTGGGTTACTATTCCTGTTGGTTAAACCCTTAACCGGTCTTCTTTCAACCTTGCACTTTGCTTCTCTTCTGGTGGAACACTCAGTCGGTCAGCACCCTTCCTAACCTACCTTATTTATATCTTCATCAAATGGGAGTCTTCTGCATCTACACCTTGTCCATATTATCAATGGACATACATAACAGTAAACACCTTGATGATACCATGTCATCACCCTTCAACTGACTCCATCTTCAATCCGGCCATTGTCCTCTGTTTGCAGCTGCTCAACCTTGTCTTCTTCTTCATCAGCCCAGACCATTATCTCAACTAGTTTGTCAAAGTGACAAACCCATCACTCTTCTTCTATCCTGGCAACTCATCATGCCTTCTTTGTCGGTCCAGTGCATATCCTTGATTTCATGCACTTGAGGCATCTTTGTGATTCGCTAGTAGATCTGGTGTGAGCCTTCAAACACCTGCCTTTAACTCTTCTGTCTTATCTCACAGAACTATGATACACACTTTGCATAATAGGATATAAGCTCCACTTACAAGTGGTAGTGGATCCTTGTCATCTGCATCTAGCAATGCACTCATGTGGCTTCCTTGTTTGTGCAACATATCTTCAAATAGGCACATGTTATCTAGTTGGGCATGCACACTTTCGGTCATCTCTTCACATGGTGACTGGATCTCTATTTGGTGGGAGTCCTATTGTTTTGCATCCACACAGCATATCGGTGACCTATACATCCTTCTCCTCCTGTGTTGATGTGATTTTGGTAACATTTTGCCTCTTCATCACAATAAACCGCCAACATCTTGCTCATCCTTCTTGTACACTGGTCATAAGCTTGCCGGTTGGCAACCACACATTGTCAACACATCACTTACCAGTTGACACCCTTTCCTTACCAGTGATAGATTGTACCAGTAACCTATCTATTTCATCAACACAAGTCAGGCACTAATTTTTGTACTGGTGGCTCCAATGGTCATTGTACTGAATGACATTCTCTCCCTCACTGGTGACTTGCAACACTAGTTGACATCAGTGACTGCACATTGACTATACTCCCATACTAGTTGTCCTTCTATACCGGTTGACATTAATGACAACACAATGCCAACAAAAGGATTGCACCCGTGATGGCTAAGTATGAAACTCAACAATCATGTGAAACATGGGAATACTTTAAGGCCTATGGGTATGCCTATCATAAAAGTAGACCTTTGGATTGTAGGTCGGCTTCCTGTATGATAAACCTCCTACAAACAAATTTCTGTCGAGAAAAAGGATAGAAGTAATACTGAAATTAAACCTATCCTACGAGGTGATGCACCAAATGTTCTTCTTGAGACCTGCAACTACTTAACTCACAAAATCCTTCAACTAGTAGGCTTCTATTACTCACAATTCAACTAAACATGTAGATGCATCAATATTTCATAGAAAGGATTGAATTCAGAATCTACTTGAAGGAGAACAAATTGTTTTCACAACTACAAATCACTGAAATCAACTTGCACAATCTACAACCTACACCTATCATGCAACTACTCACCCCAATCATATTTAAATGAGACATAATTAAAGGATTTAAACACAAATCACAATAATAACATCAAATCACTCATCCATAACATAGTACAAGAAGTGTTGAGAAGGAAAATACTACTATTTTATTGAAAAATGAAGGAGCTACTGCTGTTACAAACTCATAAATGTGAGCTACAATGTTTTCCTTGAGCATGAAAGGGCCTAAAACAGTCCACAGTCATGCTGAGGAAAGAAAGAACTAGAAAATAATGAAGAGAGAATAATATATAGAAGACAAGCTCCTAAGAATAGAGTAAGAATAGAGAGATAAAGATAGTTGAGTGCCATAAACTGAAAATCTGCATGAAGAGACCTCTAGGTGAATTTGCCTAAAACAGTGTGCAAAGCGCATGCAAAAATCTATCAAAAACATTCTCTGATGATAAAAATAGCTCTCCTGACCTAAACTACATGAAAGTGTAACCTCTAGCTGAAATAGAACTACCATACTTTAATAAAATTATATTTAAGTTTTTCTAATAAAATTATTTTAAAATAACTTTAATAAGACTTTTATTTTATTTGTCTTCATAAAAGCTATTTTAAATATTCTTATATTAAATAAAAGATTTTTCTCAAACTCCTTTAATATAGATCGAAGCCATATTAAAGTTACATGTTGACACATGGCAAAAGACTTTTAAAAGTCTAACCACACCCCCCCAGATGGATAATAATAGGGGTTTGTTTTCTAAAAAACAAATAAATCAAAAGCCCTTGAAATTAGGGCATGCAACATAAGGCTTTCAAACCCTAAATCATTTTTTCTTTTCACTTTGCATATTTTGGAAGAGGACTCTCCACCTATGGCCGCCATGCATCTTGTATCCTGTTTTTGAATGGATGGTTTGATCAATTTCTGTGATTCATCTTCAAAATCCTTTAATTTGCCTCGTTCAATCAGAATTTGATGAAAGAAGATACATGTTAGGTGCATGTCCTAGATTGTGTTAATTGATTTTAATGATTTGTAGCTGTGAAAACCAGTTGGTTTTGCTTCAAGCAAAGCATTGGGTTCAACCCTTTTTAGGAAATAATTATGCGTCCACATGTTTTGTTGAATTGTGAGAGTTTCATGGCTATTTGTTGAAGGTTTTGTGAGATAGGAAGTTTGTAGGTCTCAGATAGAACTTTTGGTGCATCACCTCATAGGATAGGTTTAATTTCAGTATTCCTTCTATCCTTTTTCTCGACAAAGAGTTGCTTGTAGGAGATTCATCATACAGGAAGTCGTCTTGTAATCCGGGGGTCTACTTTCATGATAGGCATACCCACAGGCCTGAAAGTATTCCCATGTTTCATAGGATAGCTGAGCTCCCAGCTTAGCATCAGGGTACAATCCTTCGTGACAATAGTATGTTACCTCCTAAATGTTTTAGGTGTGGAAAAATTGGTCATATAGCTACTAGATGTCCAGAAAAAGGATCAAGACAAAAATTCAAGGAGAATAGAGGGAAGTGTAATAAGAAAGCTTATTATGTTAAAGATGATGTTAGTATTTCAGATGATGAATCATACTATGAAGATGGTGACTGTTTGTTTTTAGTATAAAAATACATATTGAACGACTATTTCCAGAATCGATTGTGTGTAAATTTTTGCATCAATGTTTTGAATCACACTCTATGATCCATCATCAGGATGAAACAAGTTGGAGAGTATGCAAAAGTGAAAGATGTTAGAGAGCATACAAAAAATGATGTACCTAAGATTGATGTTTCTAAGATTGTTGCTCCTGCTTTACATGCTAGAAGAGATAGAAATGAGTGGCTCATTGATAGTGGTTGCTCAAATCATATGACTGGTGATAAAGTGGAGGTTCTGTTAGGTTTGGAGATGACCAACCAACACAAATTATAGGAATTGGCTCTATTACTTTTGATGGAAAGCATAACACTGACAATGTTTACAATGTGAAGGGTTTGCATCATAAAGGGTTTGCATCATAATCTCTCGAGTGTTAGGAAAATATGTGAAAATGGTTATAATATTGTCTTGAAGGATGATGGTTGTGAGATCTGAAATTGTTATTGTGGTAGGGAAAAGGACTGGTGGAAACATGTATCAGCTAGAAGGAGCTACAAGTCATTGTTTGTTATCCTAGATCAATGATAGTTGGCTTTAGCACCAGAGGATGTGTCATATCAACTTTGATAATTTGGTAAAGATTAGTTCTTCAAGTGCGGTGAGAGATTTGTCGAGGCTAACCAAACCGGATAACAAAATTTGCAAAGAATGTCAAGAAGGAAAGCAAACAAGAGGAACATTCAAAGGAAAGGAACAATTGTCCACCAAATTGTTGGACTTGGTGCACATAGACTTATGCAGTCCTACCAGAATGAGAAATATACAAGGTGAGAGGTATTTCTTGTTGTTAATTGATGATTATTATAGAATGTCATGGGTTGCATTTTTTAGAGAGAAGTCATAAACATTAGAAAAATTCAAGATTTTCAAGGAAAGAGCTGAAAATGAAGTTGACATAAAGATTAAGTGTTTGAGGTATGACAAAGGAGGAGAGTTTATATCTGATGAGTTTAACATTTTTTATGAAAAATATGGTATTAGAAGAAAGTTATCTGCCCTGAGGACACCACAACAGAATGGTGTAGTGGAAAGAATGAATAGAACCATACAAGAGGTAGTCGAAACAATGATCAAAGGAAAAGAACTACTAGAAGTCTAACAGAGAGAAGCAATTCACACAACAATCTACACTCTTAACATAATTCTATACTAAAAAAGACATGGAGAGACATCATATGAACTATGACATGGTATAACTCCAACAATAAAATATTTCAGGGTATTTGGAAGCAAATGTAATATCTGGAGAGATGAGGATAATCTTGGAAAATTTGACAGCAGAGCAGATGAAGGTATTTTCCTAGGATATTCTACAAAGAGCAAGGCATACCAATGTTATAACAAAAGACTGAACAAGATTGTTGAAAGTGAAAATGTGAAGGTTGATGAAGATATTTCTAAGGAATCTAACAAATTGACAGGATATGAATCTGATGGGCCTATTGATAGAAAAAGGGAAGAGAAAACCAGAGAAGAAGAGAAAGAAAAGGAAACTTGGGATGCTCTAGCATCTTCTTCTAAAAACTCAAGATATCTACAAAAGAATCACTCAGTGGATCAAATTATTGGAGATAAGATTAGAGGAATTATCACAAGAAGTAAAGTAGCTCAAGAACAAGTTATGTTATGTTTACTATCTGAGACTGAACCGAAAACAATAGAAGAAGCTTGCAATGATCAAACTCGGATAAAGGCAATGATAGAAGAGCTAGATCAGATTGAGAAAAATCAGACATGGGAACTTGTTCACAAACTGACAAACAAGAATGCAATTGGAACAAAATGGGTACGCCAAAAAAAATTGGATGAGGATAAAAAGTTCTAAGAAATAAAGAAAAATTGGTTTGCAAAGGTTACACACAAGTTGAAGGCATTGACTTTGAGGAGACATATGCTCCTGTTTCCCAAATGGAAGATATCAAGATGTTTTTGGCTTTTGCACCATTTAAGGATTTCAAGGTTTATCAGATGGATGTAAAGTCAACATTTTTGAAAGGAGAGTTGAAAGAAGTTTACATTGAACAACTGGAATGATTTAAGTTGAGAGATGATCCAACATTATTTGCAGATTGAAGAAGGATTTGTATGGTTTAAAACAAGCTCCTAGAGCTTGGTATGGAAGGCTAGACAAGTACTTGATTGATCAAGGTTTTTAGAAGTAATCTACTGACAATAATCTTTATTTCAAAACTGACTCAGGATTTTTTTTAATTGTTGTAGTGTATGTTGATGACATAATATTTAGAGGAAATGAAAACATGTGTAGAAAGTTTGCTATTGAGATGCAAAAGGAATTTTAGATGTCCATGATTGGTGAGTTAAATTTCTTTCTTGGTTTGCAAGTAAATCAGAATAGTAAAGGAATTTTTATTTCTCGGTCTAAATGTACATTAAGGAATTATTGAAGAAGTTTGGGTTGGAGAATTCCAAACCAGTGTGTACACAAGATGACCACTGGATGCAAGTTGACAAAAGATGATAAATCCCCTAAAGCCGATGCAAGTTAGTATAGATCAATTCAGATTTCACTTTGACAACTTATACAAATGCATACTGGGCCGAAAGTGTTGATGACAAGAAAAGTACAAGTGGTGGAGCATTCTTTCTTGGCTCTCAGTTGGTTGCTTGGTTGAGTAAGAAGAAAGATTGTGTCTTTATCTACAACTGAAGAAGAATATATTATATCATCCTCGTGTTGCACACAAATATTGTGGATGAAGTAGACTTTGAAGGATATTGTTTAATGAGCCCATCTCAATCATGTGTAATAACACTAGTGTAATTAACATTTCTAAGAATCCAGCATAACATTCCAAAATAAAGGATATATCTATTTGGTATCACTTCCTGAGAGAAAAGGTGTTGGACAATGAAGTAAAGCTTGAGTATGTCCCTACAAAAGAGAAGATTGTAGATATCTTCACAAAGGCGTTATATAAGAATACTTTTGAGTATCTCCGACAAAATTTAGGGGTATTACCCCTTCCTAATTTGAACTGATGTACATTTGGATGTGCATTGGTCCAGTGAATTGTTTGAATATTCTTATCTAGACTAATGCTTGGTTTCTTCCTCATAGGGGGAGTAGAGTAAGTTTCAAAGAGGGAGCTAGATGCAAAGATGTGATGAGATGAAATAAGTAAGTTGTGTTTGTTGTTGATGGATGTTGCCATCAATGAAAAAGGGGGAGATTGTTGCAAATATTATGTTGAAGGTTGTCATCAATGATTGTCATTGATGTCAACATATTGTTTTGGGATTGGTTCCTTAAGGATGGTGATCTAGAAGAGGTGTTCTCAGAATGTTTGGTGCTTCAAAAGATTTGTTATAATTGATATTTAGTGTTGTTTGTTCATGTTGGTGGTAATCCAAATTTCTCTATTGACCAAATATGGTATTGATCGATTGTATTCATGAGGATATTGGTTTCATTCTTATTTTGCTAAGTTGGGTAGTGCTATTTTGGGTCTGGTTCTATCTAGAATTGGAGAATGAGCAGTGGCATTTATGAAGCCTATGAGTCATGATTTGGGTTTGATATTTGTGATGGATGTAACGTGTCGATTTGACCAATGAAGAGTATTGTGGTATGATATACTTCTCATTCCTTCCCACCAGTGAAATGTTTAGTGATGACCTATTTCGAATCTATGTTTGGCCGACTTAGAATATTATGTTTCTAGAAGACAGTAAATATAAAAAGACGATTTGATTGTGTTGATATATGGAATATGTGCGAGACTGAAAAGAGAAATCTGATTGACGTTGATATGCGAAGTGTGTTGTTGAGAGGCACCAGAAGTACTTCCAGTATTGCAGTTCATGTTTTAGTGGTGGATTCTCTTTTCTTTCTTCTTCCTTTGATGGTGAGCCTTTCTGGGAAGTGAGCCTTCTAGCAGTGAGCCTTTCTGGGCAGTGAGTTCTCCAATAGTGAGCCTTTCTAGGCAGTGAATCCTCCTGCAATGAGAATTCTGATAGTGAGTCACACTTTTGTAAAAATCACCTTAAGCGGTGATATATATTGAGAACTAACATTCTTCGTGGTTTTTCCCTTCTTAGGTTTTCCATGTCATATCTGGTGTTCTTTTCCATGTCATACCTTGTGTTCATTGTGTGATCTATCTTGTGTATGTGTTTTCATATTATATCTAATTCTTTTGGTTATTCTGAATGCATGAAATAAATAAAAGAAAAAATTAAGTTGTCAATTGATTCACCCCCCCTCTCAGTTGCTTGAATATTCAACACCAAGTACAAGGAGAATCAAGCTACAACAAGTTGTCTTCAAGTATTTTTTCATGATGGACTTTATTGTGATTTATCATGTTATTGCATCTACACTTGGATGGCTTATCAAAAGAGCATTACATCACCAATCAGATTTATAATCATTTTATTTCAACACTTCAATTCATTTAATTTCAGATTTATCCCTTATACAACACAACCATTTTCCTCCTCTTTTGTGCATTTATAGGCTCAAATATATGTTTTATACCCAATTTGTGAGTACATGAAGATAGAGTAGATTGAAACAAAGATGACCAAAGAAAAAGAAAAAATGCATGGACTATGTTAATTATCACCATAGTATTGTCAATTCGACTTGAATTTTGGAGGGCTTGTAGTTTGGATATTTTTGACACTAGATTGGATACTTGTTTTCACTAGGACACATGTCTAGACTATCTAGCACACTTGTACACCACTTTCAGGCCCAAATTTTAGTGATATTTTATTTTCTATGTATTATTTTTAGATTTGTACTTCTAAGTTGAGTTTCAGTTCTGTATCTTTCTATTTATCCTAATTATTGTAATTTTTTCATCATTTAACCTAGTTCTTGCAATTTTATATCTAAATCATTATCCAATAATCAACATTCAAAAGGGAAAAATCAAACACAGTGCCCAAGGAAAAACTAGTCTCACCCATGAGGATATTTTGGTGCAAGAAGAGATTATTAACACTTCTTTCAAAAATCTCCCTCATAGGGATTCAACTTTAAAGAATGATGTTCATCCTTCCCCTAAAATGTACCTCCCCCATAAGGATAATTTGGTGCAAGAGGATTATATCATTGTTATTTTCCTAGCGATACCTTACCTTCTATTCACTTCAATGATCTCCCTTCTAGAGATGAAACATTGATGAATTGTACATTTCCCTCTCCCAAAAGTTGTCCTAGTCATGAGGATGCTTTGGTGCAAGAGGATGATATCACTTCCAATATTCTCTCTCCTAAAGATGAAGCTTCAATGAATAAAGAGCCTAAATAAGTCAATGTTATTCATGCTTCTAGTCAAGTGAAACCTAAAATTGTCATTCATATTTGTCAAGATGTCCTTCAACCTAAAAAAAACCCGAGCTTATTCTAAAGTTGTCAATAATCCAACTAGACCTCTCGAAAACATCTTAAACTTTGTAAAACAACTCACCCAGAGAGATATGATGAGTCAACAAGTGTCATGACCACATAATTATCATGAAGTTTGCCACACATATAATACTCATAAAAACAAGAAAGACTCAAATGTTCTCCCTACTTCTCAATCTTTTCTTCCTCCACCCTATTTTCTTTCGCAACATTTGGGTAAGGAGTATGATCTTGTTGAGTAGCTTCATGCTACTCTAGCTAAGACTTCCCTTTAGGATTTGATTCAAACTTCACCTACATACCATGAGATGATCCAAGAATCCTTAAAAAAGGTAGTTGTCTCATTTTCTACTAGACCAAATGATGTAGTGGTCTTTGTTGATCATATGCATGAAGCAAAGCCAGATATTGTGTTAAAAAAAAATTAGTTACCATCTTTGGATGTTCAAAATTGATATAATCCCCTCATGATCAGGGTGCTCATCAATGATAATAAAATAAGACTTACCCTAGTTATTAATGGCTCAGGTCTTAATGTTTTTAGCATTGACTTATTATATAAAATCAAAGTGGATACCTCCCTTATTCAGCAAAATTCTCTATGTATTCATGGGTTGATAATGTTCATAGACAATCATTAGGTACAACTACATTTCCTATTAAAGTAGGTCCTATAATATTATTCACACCTATATCCATATCATGCTTGATACTCTCACATATAACCTTCTTCTAGGTAGGCCATGGCTCCATGATATGCAAGCGATCCCTTCTACTCTTCATTAGACACTCAAGTCCATTCACAACAATGAGATGTATACACTAGAGGGTGATACAAGATGGCATAGTGATGTTGAAAAAGGAGTAGGATTTATATCTTCCATTAACACTATGGTTCCATCAACATAGTCTCCTATTGATAATGCTTTCTTAGAGAAAAATTGGGGTCATTTAAACTTTACACTACCTTTTTGGAGAATATAAAGTCTCCAAATTTAAAATTGAATCCACAAAGGAGCCTTGTGTTTCATTTGTTCAAGATTCTTCCAAATCCATTCCCTCTTGTTGTTATAACACATGTATTGATGATGATAAGGGTTCTTTAGACTTCAACCCAATTGAAACTAAAAATGAGTCCTCTCCTCTTTACATTGCAATAACCACTAAAAATCCTACATTTGATTTGGAAAAATATTATGGAGTTGGTTATAAAATATTTTCTAAACAGGATACAATGGACATGGTTTAGTATGTGTGCAAAAAAAGTATTGAGGCTCATGATAAATATATATCACACTTTTCTAAAGAAGGTTTAGGTTTCCAACCTCCTCCTCTGTTGACATCCCCTCCACCACTATCTAATACACCTATGATTCTCCTAAATTTTCATCACAACACGAGTATTTTGTTTGAGCTTCTTAAAGCCAACTTGATTATTACCCCTTGGAAAGATCAAAGGAAAAATCATAAACAAAACCAAGGAAATCCTTCATTTTGTATCTATCATAAAATTTATAGCCATTCCACTAATAATTGTCACAACTTGGACTGTAAAAATTAACAACTTATCATAACTAGCATCATTCAAATAACAAGTGACAATGAGTGGCACCCTTGCCTTGTCCCTTCTAAATAACATTTCTTTCCTATTATGTTGCTCGTATCTTGCCCTTTGGGGGGCTCATTTTCATTCATGGTGGTACAATTTATTGTGCTATCATACTTGGGTAGCAACATAATATCCTAATTATTCTTGTCTCGATACTTGGGGGCAAGAATAGTTCTCAAACATTTATCCTTAGGATCCACTTTCCCCTTGTTGAGTTATATCTTTTATAACTAGATATCACTTTTGGCATATAATTGTTTGCTCTTGATGAAGATTTTCTCATTTCTTGATAGCATGTGTATTTTATAAATGATATCTCCTTGGTGTTGAAAGTGTGCAATCCTTATAAAAAATCCCCTCTTTTATAAATTGGGAAGGTGTACATTCTTGACCTCTTTCCCCTTTCTTAGTTTTGAAGATGTCATCTCCATTAAAGATCTTCTCTTCTCACCTTACAGAGGTAGAAATATTTAGGAAAAGATCTCTTCCTCCCATGGGGGCTTCACTTAGTGAACCTGGGTTATAGCATGTGCGTTCATGGCATACTAAAGAATCCCCCTATATTCAAAAAATATTGCCGTAAAATCCTTTTTTTCACCCCCTTCCAATACACAACCTGAATTAAAAGCTCCCTATTTTCACCAAATATTGTATTTTTTCATAGCCGGAATTTAAAACCCCCCTATTTTTACCGATAGGCAATATATTTCACCCTCTTTTTTGGGATATTAAATCCCTCAATATGAATGTATTTGATATAATATTTCCTAGCTAGTGAAGCCCTCATGATTCCTCTTCCTTTTGATAGTTATGTATCCTTCATAAGGATCCATTTACACTTTTTGGAAGATGTCTTTACAACTATCTCTTCCCTTCTTACAAAAATGCATCCTTTACAAGGATATTTCTTCTAGGCTTGGAACACATGCATTTTTGTTAAGGATACCTCCTTGGTGTTGAATGCTATTATCCTTAATGTGAATCTCCATCTTCCTTAAGATATCGACATGAAAATATGTTGAAATCTTAAGGGGGGGCATATGAGGCCTCCTTTTTGTTTGTATGCATTCATTGATGTGCCCCCCAAGTGACAATGTTGTGTTACATAGCACCCCTTGAGGTGTGGTTATTAATCTATCTCTAACATATAATATTTGTTTCAATCATATAAATTAGTGTGGCTTACTAGTTTGACCCCTTTACAAGCATATTCTATTATTTCTTAGGTGTTTCAACCAACTAGTTTAGCATGGCTTACTAGTGTAATTATTTTGTTGCATTACATGAATCAACCAACATGACACACCTTGTTGGGCAGTGGGATGCATGCATTCTCTCATTGGTTGGTGTACATCCTTGTTGTTTTTGCAAGTCCATTTGTGCTCTTGCAATAATGTCAAGAATGATATTAGTGGTTGAAACATTTTGACATCAAGGTGTCTTCAACTAGTTTACTTGGAACTGTAAAGTGGAAAATTGGGGACTTAGCAAATTCACCACTTGGAAAGGAGGATTCACTAAGTTAATTTTCACTTGGAGGACTTTACATCCAAAAGAGGGGGATGAATCTACTAGACCCAATCTTAAATTATACAAGGACTGAATAATAAGTAGATTGATTGTGTTTGGAATGTGTTTGACCCTCTTTTGTAAGTTGAATAAGTAAAGTGATGAAATTGAAGACAAAGTAAGCAGAAACAGTGAGCTACAAATTTGGGATTCAGTCGTGCACCTGGATTTGGGAAGTTTGAGATGATTTGGAGCTACTCTATGAAATCTGCCAAAAGTTGCAAGGACCGTGTGTCTGAACCAAGTCGCCCTCTTATCAGTCCTCCAAACTTTTCGTGCGTCGAAAAGGGTTTTTTCGTCTCTGCAAATAAAGCTTAATTCCATAAGTACAACTGGGCACTTGCTTCCTACACACCAAAAGAAGAAGAAAGGGGTTGGGAATAGGGGTTTTCCTAAGTCAAACCATAGTTTGGAATCAACCTTGAATGAAATACTGCAAATGCTTGAAATAAATTATGGAAAGGTATACCTTCAGATCTACAATAGATGATGATGATGCTTTGCTTCTTAGTTTTAATCACATATGTTGTATGAAATGGCATGAACATGACAAAACCCTAACACACACACATGCTTGCAAATGAATGATGCAATGTTTCTCCAGTGGTTAGATGATGAATATGCAGTCTTGACAAATGCTAAATGAAGAATGCTTGAATGCTTGATGTAGTCTCCCCGCCTTATGATCACAATCGTGTTATGCTCTTACCTTATGATTGATGGATGACAAATAAGAGGGGAAAATTTCCTTATATACTTGCCTGCTGTCAACTATTTAATTTTTTGACATAGGTCGACATGGGGAAGTAATTCACCACTCAAATTTGAGATAGGGCCTAGGGGCCAAACTAGGGTCCAATTAGGGAGGACCAAGGTGCCCTGGTCCTACCCCAAATTCAGACAAGGAAAGGGGGAATTGAAAGTTGTAGGATGCAAATATGAGGTTTGGTTGCATAGAAGAGGCATAAATGGGTCCCGATCAAGCATGGAGATGAGATCGGTAAGGTGAGGACCCAAAATACGGTCAAAATTGCAAAGGGTGCAATTTTAGGACGCTATAGAAAAATTTTATTTTCTTTAGTATTAGAGTTGTTTTCTTTATATATATTTGAAGGTTTTTGCATGGGTTGATAGGATTGTTAGCAACAAAGGGGAGGAAAACTAAGAAGTGGGGGTGAATCAGTTTTCACCGGATTACAAAATTAATCACAAATATAGATCTGATAAACTACAACAATAGCAAAGATAAGAAAATTTAAAGCACAACTCACAACACCAAGATTTTGACGTGGAAAACCTGGTTAAGCAAAAAACCATGGTGGGAACCTACCCATAGTAAGATGATACTTTGCAGTAGTATGTGAAAATATTACAATGGGGAATGCACATGCATTCAGACACACTATCTAGAGCTCACTGCTCAAATACAATGACCCAGAAGGCTACAACCCTTAGGGAAGTCTCATTGTCTTACAACAAGATTCAGGCTACAATCCGGAAGAAATGAATTGAAAGAATAGCATCTCTAAATGCCTGATTACAGTTCCGGTTAAGCACATATGTCTTCTCAGCAACACCAATCTCTCCTCAACTACAACACTTAAAGATGAATCCTTGTTCGCATATAAAATACTCTCTGATAATGTAGACACAACCATGACACCTAAATTACATGAATACATCACCTATTTATATAATCCATCAACCTTGATAACAAGGTCGACTAAACCCTCAACTCACAAATACAAAATTGCATCACACGATACAAAGATCGACCACCAGACCAATATAATGATTTACATGACGTAAAATGGACCTAATTCAAATTCCCAAATTCTTATCTCCACTGGAAATCACGCCAAGATCAACCGCAACACGCTGCACCATGGTCAGGAAAACCGCATAACACAAAAATCATCACCGGTTCATAGAAACCATCAAAATATCATACAATGATAAATGTGGAACACCAAAACAAATAGGAAACAACTAGGAAACACCAGCAAGCACATTAGAAACATCAGAAACAACTGAACCAACACCACTTATCAAATCTTCATCTGTCAACGTTTGAAAGCTCAAGAGCACAACCAATCAGCAACTATCACGAAGAAAGATAACTTGCAGAGGAAAAAATCATGAACCATATTAAATGAAGATACACAAGACCATCCCAAAAAATATCCCAAAATACCAACACAAGATTTGATCACATCGGATTATACTAGAGGAAATATCGAGCTCTGCAAAACAAAACAAAACTGCAAAACCGGATCATAAGATCTTCCCAATCTTCAATCATCAGAGCAAATCATAAGAATATGTTGACATTAGTGACAACAACATATCGTAGCAGCAACAATGACCAACAATATCCAGCAAGGATCATAAGCTGGGGACTTGCACATCCCTCAAATTTAATGTCATCCCATCCCTAGTTTGTCTTTCTCTTAGATGCCCTATCTATTCATCTCTACTTTATCATGAGTATGAACATAAGTTCATACTCCTACTAAATTGGGGTCTAAATGTAGTGTCCTAAATTGTAACCCCTTTACAATTCCACACTCTTTTCTGGGCCCTTGCTTTAGTGTGCCCTCTCCTATGTCATTTCAAGCTTGATTGAGTTTTATCCTATTTTAAATTTCAAGGCATCTTTTTCACATTTAATCATTGTCACTCCAAAAATTAGCACTAGATCTAACATCAAGGCCCTAATATCTCACTTCTTGCTTTTTCAAGGCCTATTTTGGTGGAACTATGTTGATTCCATCACATGTCTCAACAAAATTTCTTAAAATTTCAGGGAATCGACATGTCGGCCTTGACATTATGAAATCTAGTCTCAATTTTGTATATGACCATTGATAGTCAACCTAAATACAAAAATACCTCGAGAACCCTATATAAGGCATCATATCTAATTCATTTGATCATCTTTTTATTATCCATGTGTTTAATTCAAGCATTCTTCGAGAGCAATCTGAGTACAAGGAGCATCAAACTACAACAAGTTGTCTTCAAGTATGTTTTCATGATGGATTTTGTTATGATTTATCATGTTGTTGCATCAACACTTGGATGACTAGTCAAAGAAGCATTGCATCACCAATCAAATCATTTTATTTAAGCACTTCAATTCATCATTTCATTTTAGATTTAGCCTCTACCCTACTAGGGGTAAGATCTCTTTTCTAATCAATCATAGTTGTAGTGGAGGTTAATACCTACCAAGGTTTGACTTAAAGAAGCCCCTATACAAAAAAACCATTTCCCTTGTCTTTTGTGTATTTTCAGATTCAAATATAGGTTTTAAAATCAGTTTACAGGTATAGGAAGATAGATTATACTAAGATAAAGATTATAAGAGAAAAAGTAGAAGAAAATGTCAAGACTATGTCAATTAGTGCCATAGTCCAACTACTTTGACTTGAATTTTGGAGTGCTTGCAATTTGAATCTTCCTAATGCTGAATCTAATACCTATTTGCATCAAGACACATGTTTAGACTATGGGGCCTAACACACTTGTCAACCACTTTCGAGCCTATATTTTAATGACAAGTTCTTTTTTGTATTTTATTTCCAGATATGTACTTCTGAGTTGACTTTCAATTTTGCATCTTTTTGTTTATGTTGATTATTGCCAATTTTGCATTGTTTAACCTAGTTCTTGCATATTGATATCTAAATCATTATCCATTCATCAACATTCAAAAGAGAACAATCAACCACAATGCTCAACTCTCCTAAGAGACTGAAGTTGGGCCTAATTGGTTGGTCTCTAATGAAAGAGTTTGGAAATGGTTCCCAACTTGCATTCTTAGGCTAAACTCTACATTTGCTTGCATTTAACATGTAAACCAAGGGTATAACAGCATGAATTGTTGTTGATAATTTGGATAAAAAAAATTCCATGCTTTTTAAATAATTCCAAGTCTCATGCTTACTAACACACCGACTCATTGGGATAAGTAAAGGGAAGTTTCTAGAAATCCATCTCCAAAACACCATGCTTTTTTAGGCCATCATTAGGCATATAAACATTGATAAACCAATAGATTGACCACTAATGTCAAATGTACAATCCATTTGACCCAATGACTCTCTCTTCCTTCAAAGAAATATGGAGAAACTTAAATATAGTCAAAATAAAAATGTGTGCAATTCCATGAACCTCTCAATTTTATATGGAGAAATAAGTGGACATGAGGACAAATTATCCATAAAGATTTGCAACAAAAAATAATAATTTTCCCAAAAATAAATAACATAATACAAGCCAAGTTCATAGTATGTGGATTGAACAAAAAAGTTTTGAGAAAATTTTATATTGTCACACATCTCTCAAAATGATGTTCATAGAGGGACAATCCATAGAGAAAGTTTGTTGGTCATAATATGAAAAAAGTGGGTGTTGATTTATACAAAGATAGTCACTAAGCAAAATTGAGTGATACTTGTCTTCATAATCTATACTTGGTGAATCATTTATAACTAAGAAATTGGATATATGAACACCTAGAGGGTTGAGAGCCAATGACAAAGATCCTATTTATCACATGATGACTTAAAGTCAAGACAATATGAGTAGTCTTGTTAGAGGTTGGCCCTTAGCAAGAAGAATTAGGTTAGTCATTACACATAGTGTTAGGTTTTTGTCATAGATATTAGTTCACTAATTTAAATTGGTTGAGTGTTAGAGGGTTTTTTCCCTCCTATGATTTTCCCTTCCACCTATTTAGCTTGTGTGATTGGCATGCCGACAATATTCTTAGGAGTTATATGAAGATACAAGGGGATCGACCTTGATTTTGTGGTTAGTGGATTTCTATAGGTAGATCTATATATGAAAAAAAAAAGATACTTGCATGAATCTCTAAGTATTCTTTCAGGTTAGAGGTTAGGTCCACCTTGACACAAATCTATATGGCTAACCAAACTAGAAAAAGTATTTAGATATTTGGAAAATAAAATTCCCATCAATTATATAATCTATTATAGGAAATTCCAAAGAGGAATTGGGAGACCTAGAATCTCAACCATAATAGAGAGTTTGAGTGAATCTTGCTTAGAGACTGAAATCTTAGGTCTAGTGAAATAACATCAAGATGGTGTTCCTCATGAAATAGTAGTTGAACTAGTTTAGCAAACTATAATCTTGTTGGGGGATTATTAAAAGAAAAGAAAAAAGAGAAATCCTCTTGGTGAGATTATGAATCTCCACAAACTTAATGTCGTGGGACTTCTAAAATTGTTTAATTCAAGTGGTTAGGAATTATTTTGAAGAAATATATAAATTATTATGTTGTGATTTTTGTACCATTTACAAACAAAATCTACATCTAGTGACAAGGAAACATCATCTAGATAATCATACTCACTATTTTGTCAAAATCTTTCAAAACAATTTATAAACTTTCACATCATCCTCTTCTTTTAATATTTACATCCTAATGATAAATCATGAAGTATGATATAGTAATGAAAATATATTCACATATCCAAATCCAAAATTTTCAAACTAAAAAAACCTTAAAATTATCTCTAAAAATAATATAAAATAAAGAAAAGCCCACCGAGAAACCTGAAAAAACGGCGAACCATATATTCACACAAGCCAAACGTAGGTTGCTCCCTGTCGTGTAAGACAATTTTGTTGGTAGATTGACATCCCAAAACGGTTTAGCTGCACACCAATCAATCTACCAAATTAGCGACTGAGTCATCTCAGATGGTTTTGGGACAACATAAGACTGTCAATGCCCAGTAAATGGGCTCAAATAAGATGCATGCCCATCATCCTGTACATCAGTTATCGAGCCCATCTAGGGAATTCTTATTCCTTGCCCGGGTGTTTGCCATACGAAGGTGCTTTTAATGAGCCTTATCCTGTTTATCTGTCAGGTTTCCCATCATGTAGCTCTCAATAATTTTATGCAGGCGTGGAACATCGTGGGCCAGGAAACAAATTTTACCCTCAAAGACCATAGAAGGGAAGTTAAACATCAACTTCAACTTACGACATCGCTTTGAAGTAACACTTCCCTTTATTTGAATGTTCATCGTTTCCTGCAAGATGAAGAGAAATAAAAATTAGTGAGCGGCATACAGTGGCCGGGATTTATGGATTTCATGAATTTGGAGGCCAAAAAATGGATGAATTTGGTTGGATTGTTGTGGATTCAGGTATTTACTGGTACCAATTTCGATTTCTCTGCTTATTCGACAACCCTGAAGCAAGTGTTGCAGATCAGCCAGGTTCAACTTAACAACTTGGCCGTGGCCTCCGATTTGGGGAAGGTTTTTGGATGGATTTCTGGTTATGCAATGCGGCGCATGCCTCTCTGGTCCGTTCTGCTCACAGCTACATCAATGGGGCTTGTGGGTTATGGGCTCCAATGGTTCATTATTACAGAGAGATTATCATCTAACTACTGGCAGGTATAGTGGCAGATTTCGGACCCC
The DNA here is from genome assembly GCF_030272615.1 of Cryptomeria japonica. Taxonomy (NCBI): domain Eukaryota; kingdom Viridiplantae; phylum Streptophyta; class Pinopsida; order Cupressales; family Cupressaceae; genus Cryptomeria; species Cryptomeria japonica. The sequence goes on from NC_081406.1 coordinate 535,285,874, forward strand.
CCCTCCCCCTTTTTTTTCTCTGTTTTGTAATCTCGTTGGTAAATCTTGTATGCAGTTATGGGTTGTCTTCTTAAGTTTCTATCATGGTATTTTTGCTCAATTTTCTGTCTTCCAGTAAGCATAGATTATAAGCTACTTTTAAACAAAAAATGTTACTGTGATTTTTCTTTTCCTAGAGAAGCAGTACATGATGCTGTGGAAGAATCTTTTTCAGTTTTTCATTTTTAAAGCTTGTTGTGCTCTTTCGTCACATTGTTCTTTGCTGGAATCTGGGAATTAGTCAATAACTTAAAAATTCATTCCTCCGAAACTTTCATTATGTCCCTGGAAATTATGTCCTGTCCTTTTGTCCCTAGAAATTAGGGTTATCTGCCATTCTTAAAATTGGTCTCCCTTGGAATTATGGACTACATTAATGCCATTAAATAGATTTATACCAGATGAAGCTCTTGCAAGTAGGATTTGATTTAGTCCAGAACATATGACAATTCCTTGAACAGCGTAGGATTTAATTTAGTTTTGTTCCCTTTTATAAATTCACCAAATAACAAAGTTTTGAATATTTCTACATAGACAGTGGTGGCAGAGACTGACTAACAATCAGTCTTAATCTACTGTCGAATTACCTGGATAATATGGAAACTTTACCATGCTATAAAGTATACACTCTTAATGTTTTCCTCCACAACTTGTATGGTAAGTTTCCCTAAATTACCATGATATTGAGATACAGAGCTGTTTAAAATAGTTTTATTGATTATCTCAGTAAAATACTCTTATTGCTTATCTCACTAAGGGCGTCTGATTTAAAAAGGGAAAGTGTTTTCTTTCTAATGAACAGGTCTATCTTCTCTGTTTGTTGGCTGGAAATAGCATTTGCTGGTTCAATACGATTGGTTTTGTTCTCTGCATTCAAAATTTTGCAACAAGAAAAGCAATGGCCCTGGGAATATCCACAAGCTACAATGCATTGACCGCAGCAGTATTCGCTTTGATTGTTAATGCTATTGTTCTCAGCAGCGAGACCATATATCTATTATTAAACGCTTTGATTCCATTGATAATTTGCTCTATTGTACTTACTTTTATTCAAGAGATTCCCTCTAGAGAGAATTCTATAGATGAAAGGGCTATATTTATCATACTAAATATAATTGCCATGGCTTTGGGTGTTTATCTTCTCCCCATTGATTTTTTTAGTTTTAATAGCACATTATCATATAAATTGTATGCAATTGGCATGGTGTTACTTCTGTTGGCTCCTCTATGCATACCAGCCACTGTACATGTATGTACTTCAAGAGAAAAGAATGATAATAATAGCAGGATTCAAGGTTACTATTCAAGGATTCCAGATGATAATGACAATGGTGGCTTAGACAACGGATTTCACAGCAGAGGTGAAGATACGGATTTGCAAGAAAATGAAAGGGCACTTGTAAGGGAAGCTTCTGAAGATTGCAGTGGACAGAGCAGTATTAGATTAAACTGGGCACAGCCTGTGCCTGCCTTAGGTGAAGAGCATAATATATTTCAACTTTTGCGCAGTGTAGACTTCTGGTTATACTTCTTTATGTATCTGTTCGGTGCCAGCCTGGGACTGACCTACAGCAATAACTTGGGACAAATATCAGAGTCACGAGGCTTTTCTAGTTCTACCATTTTTGTATCTCTATACTCTTCATCCGGTTTCTTTGGTCGTCTTTTGTCAGCAGCCCCTGATTATTCTCCAAGGTATGCTCTTATTGCAGAATTTTTCTAAGCTGTATACATATATGATAAAATATTATCTTGAAAATTATATTTTTTAGAGTTGCATCTGAATTCAGTGCGAAATAACAGCCTACAAATACTTCAAAACGATAAAACATTTTATGATAATGCAGGGGTGTTAATGTGGGAAGGCCTGGCTGGATGTGCTTAGCACTGATTCCAATGCCTCCTTCATTCTTTTACTTGGCGACAACAGATTCTGCTGCCTCTCTTTATTTGAGCACTGCAATAATAGGACTGTGTACTGGATTCATCATTGCAACTTCAGTGTCTACAACTCCTGAGCTATTTGGGACAAATAGTTTTGGAGTGAATCACAATATTTTGGTGGCCAATATTCCGCTAGGAACTCTGCTATTTGGTTACATGGCTGCACTGATTTATGATTACAATGCTCAAAAAATGGATTTGGAAGATAAACTAGGTATAATGGTAGTTTGTATGGGAGTAAAATGTTACAGGCTCACATTTATAATATGGGGCTGTATCTGCGTTGTAGCTTTAATATTAAACTGCATCCTCCTTATAAGATCACGGAGGCTATACAAGAATTGATACGGTACAGCAAAAGGAGAAAGAACTCCATTTGACAAAGATTTGCAGAAATAACTTTCTAAAGAGATTATTAACAAGGACATGTTGGATCCCTCAAAATGGGCTGAAAGAATGATGCAAAAGAGAGTGCTCCCTTCAACAAAGCAGTGTCTTAATCTGCACATTGGCATGAAATCATGAGATTTGAATGCTAATTCTTCTGTGCAAATACAAAAGCATAGCCAGATTGCCCCTTAGACGAGTCTAGAAGAAGAGTTTGATCTAAAACAGTTATGCAAGTTTAACATTCTATTGTTGACAACAAGACAAAGGGCTGGAGGACTCCAGACATGTGCATGTGTTGTACGGTAATTTTATAAGGGAAATATTTACATCAATAATAGCAACAATATTATAGCATATGCTGGTCTTTCAAAGCTTCTGATGTTCAATGATGTATTCTTCCTTTTATACCCGCATATACCAGTTTCTAGTATTGAAAGAACATCTACATCGCTGATTAGCCTACAGTTATCTTCTTAGTGCCTTTCAGAACAAAACTAATATCAAGATGGGTTTTGAGAGAACAAGAGATATACATTATCTTAGAAAAGATTGATTCACATATACATTATTTGGGCCTACATGTGTTCTAAAGGTGCCATTTATTCTCCTTGATTGTAACTCCATCGTCGACTACCTAATTGTTGTGTCATGAGGCACTCAACCAAGACCAAATGTGCACTCATCATGACTCTTTTCAGCAAGTCTCACGTGCCATCTACATCAATTTCTTACACATCGGCACACCTTTTCACAGGTAGTAGATTTTCATGTTGATGTTGAATATGCTAAAACATGATATCCATTCTAAGGTCTCCTATATATTGCTTCAAGCCAATTTGGTTGCATTGCAATTCTTTTTGCTTCATTGAGGGTGCCTTGGCTTTGCATCATTGTTTTCTCTAATTATTTACCTAGGACCTTTCATAAGAGAAACTCAGAAATGAAATGATCCATCTTGTCACGTCTTTCATTGTTTGTAGAATCTAATCAATTTCATTGTTTGTCGAATCTAATCAAATTTCAGATGATCACATTGATGATATCAATTCACGTTTAATATCACTTATCATCCATACCTGGGCACAATGTAACATGTATTAACATGGGACAAGCTTCACACTGTCATACCCATAGTAAACAGAGGCCAAAACAGGGTCAAAGGGGAATCCAAGTGTGCCTCGTAGGTTGAAATAAACTCTGACATCTGAAAATCACCTTATTCCTGCTAGTGACTTGCCAGTGGTGCAATATTCCTTACTTATGCAAAGACTGTTGTTTGCACTTTGCCCTACTGAGAAGGTTCCTCACATTCTGACTTGATAAGATACAAATTTTAACACTTGCACAGTTAGGTTTTTCACTTTTTTGACAAGATTTTACTAACCCAAAGATGAACTATGACTAGACCACAAGTGTTTTTAGCTTGTAAGTTTTTCTGCAGAAGTTCTTTTTGTATCTAACAATTCCTTGTCAGATGAATGCTGGGAGGATATTAAAATGTTAAACAGTCATTGAAAGACTTTAACACAGTAAATGATTTTTTGTACAAGCCATTTAAAGTCCCTAGAAGTTTCAAGTGCATTGTCAGGGCCACTCCAAAGGAAAGTTTGGCCGCCTACATTAGGATTTGTTTCTAGATGAACCTAGATAAGCCACTTCGTTAGGTAGTGATTTTTGTTAGGTTTTAGGATCAGATTAGATAAGCAATAATTCAAGCACAATAACACAGAATGTACCCTGGAAAAACCTTCCTCTCTGAAGGTGAAAAACCCAGCAACAAATGTCTTGTAATTTATTAACAAATGCTTCACTCTTTGAAGAATTGAAGCTATACGACAAGAAGATTTACTTTAGAATCAAGTGATAAATATAGGTTCGAGCTGTCTTATATCAGAATCACAATTAGCTGTAGGAGATATCAAACTGCTGGAGATAGAACCCAATCTTGAAGAAGATGATATTTGTACGATCTGCCTGAATGTGAAGGAGAGATGCCGATCTGCTTTAGAAGAAAACAAACTGCAGAAGAGATACGATCTGCTTGCTTGTTGATTCAATACCATTTGGGGGAGGGATACAATCTACATATGTACCCGATTATGTGTGCATTCAACCAACACATCCATCCAAGAGTCGACTTCTTTATTAAGTAACATGACTCTTCATTAATGATTATAATCAACAAGCCTTCCAAGGGTCGGCTCCTTATACAATTAGCTATCTTATGTTAACAAACAGATTCAATATAAAATTCAACAATGTACATAAATCGAACAAGTTAAATGTGTAAGGCCGATAGGCCAATTGCACATTCACATTTGCTATGTCGGCCCTGAAGGAGTTCGACCATAGCTATTATCACTAACACTCCCTCTTAGTTAGGGAGGAATCCTTCTCGATATCTGAGTCACATAGCGACATCCACCATGGCTACTCCCAGAGGGTGGATCCATCATGGCTACACCCATGAATGGAAATACAAATGAGCACCACCACCATGGCTACTCCCAGAGGGTGGGTCCATCATGGCTACTCCCATGAAAGGAAATCAAATAAACACAAGTGCCTATCACTGAAATGTGATGTCGTCATCTTAGCATGACGTTCACCATGGCTACTCCCTGAGGGTGAATAAACACAAGTGCCAAGTCATGGAGTCTCTCACATGATATCCACCATACCTACTCGCAGAGGGTGGAACAAGGGCTTACACCTCAAACTTCTCTCACAAAGAAGAATGCATTAACAAGGGCTTGCACCTCAAACTTCTCTCTCATAGAGAAGAATGCATTATAATACATATCAAGTAATCACTGATGCTGAGACTCCCTCTTAGCAAGGGCTTCATTCTCCACAAATCCAAGCTTGTCTCGAAAATGCACAAACTTCACTGTGGCAAGAGGCTTGGTGAGAATGTCAGTCATGTGCTCCTCAATACAAATGTATCTCAACTGAACATCATTCCTATGTATCATATCTCTAATATAGTCATACGGAATCTCAACTTGTTTTGTTCTATCATGGAACACTGGATTGACTGAAAGCTTCACACAACTTTGGTTATCACAATGAATGGTAGTAGGCTCCAACGATTGTCTAAACAATCCTGCAAGGAGCTTTCGAAGCCACACTGTTTTGCGAGTTGCCACACATGCTGCAATGTATTCTGCTTCTGTGATGTTCAGTGCCACTGAAGGCTGCTTCCTGCTACACCAGGAAATCATAGTAGATCCCAAACTGAAGCAACAACCAGAGGTGCTCTTCTGATCAGTAACACTCCCTGCCTAATCAGAATCATAATAGACTTCTAAATTTAGATCCACATTGGAAGAGTATTTCAAGCCATATCCAATTGTGCCATGCAAGTATCTCAAGACATGCTTGGCTGCAACTAGATGTATCTGTCTCGGTTCACATATGAACTAACTCAATGCACTGACTGCATAACAAATATTTGGTCTAGTGTTGACAAGATACATCAAGGATCTAATCAACTGTCTGCACATAGTAGGATCCACAAGATCTGAACTAGCTACAGCTTCCCTCAATTTCTTCAAGTTGGTTTCCATCGATGTGGACATAGATTTGCAATCTATCATTCCAAATCTCTTCAAGATATCAATGGTGTATTTTTCTTGACTTAGGATAATCTCATTGGGTCTCTGCCAAACTTCCAAACCTAGAAATAAGTGCATGAGTCCTAAGTCCTTCATCTTGAATTCTGAAGTCAACTCCTTCTTGCATCTATGAATAAGATGATCTTCTCCGGTAACAAATAGGTCATCAACAAAAAGTACCAAGATCAACATATCACCATTGCATACCTTGAAGTGAAGGTTCAGATCAACATCATTCTTGCAAAAACCCAAACCCACTAATGTAAAGACGTAAATGCTCTAACTTCAAAAATAAAATGAAAACTCTTTATTCTTAAATAAATTCATTTATTTCTTTCACTACTATCCTTAATGCAGTATTGTCATTCAAATATGATCCTTACATACACAAATTTATATGATCGAAATAATGATTCTTATTCAATAAAGAGATTTTAAATAGTATTTTAGAACATAGGGTCTTCATAGTAGTTCATTCATTCTCTACATCATTCATAGTTACATACATTACTTAGTATTTTCATTTGCCATAAGTTCAACTAACAAGAAATTACTAAGTAAAGAATGAGACGTGTCCATTGATCTTCAATCCAAAGCTATCTTTACTTCGATCCTTAGAATGAAGACAAGAACAAGATTCATGTGTTTTTTCCACCCAACCTTGAAGTATACACTTCCTCAGAATTCTTAATCTATTTAGAATATTCGACCCTGCACGAATTGCTTAGCAAAAGGAATTCGATAAACAAGATGAAATCTGGTGCGTGCCTAGAATGATACATGCATTTTCTATTTTCTAATTCATTTAAGAAACAAGCAAGATCATAACAAGGATATGGTAGAGAACATAATTAAATCCATCTATTTCAATGGTCAATAAGTTACTCAACCGAGTATGATGCCATGCATAGCAAATAAACATAGTTTGGAAAAGAAAACTATTTTCTCTATAAATTCCACATTTGGCACCCGTCCCGAAAGGTAACTTTCCCCACAAACACAATCATATCTAGCTTTTCTATTGTTCGTTTGATATCCAAAAATGAATATAAAAGAAGACAATCTTTCGTTAAATGGATATACAAGAAACGATCTTTTGTTAAATAGATATAGAAGAAACAATCTTTCGTTAAATAGATATAAAAGAAACAATCTTTCGTTTACAACAAATTGTATCTAATAAAAAATAATCTTTCGCTTCTATCTTTTTAAGTAAATAGAGGATAAGAATTAAAATTAAGAATGTGTAACACATGTATGCACATTTTAGCATATATATGAATATAAAATGCAGAAATAGAAGTTATGTGTACACATTCTCTCTATCTATTTCTCATAAATAATCAAAATAGGCTTCCACATACAATAACTCATCATACTAGTATTTCATTTTCTATGTTTTCCGAATTCAAAATTTTCAATGCACAAATTATCTATCCTTCTATATGTTTCTAGAAGGTTTGGTTGTCTAATTTTTAAGATTTACACTTATGTATATCAACAAATTTAGAGAAATATTTCCTTAGTGCATATACATATATATAATTTACAAGAAATGTATTTTGATGCCAATCGATATGATTTTCATATTCAAAAATTTAAAAACTGTGATTCTAATATTTTCCTACGATATCATCTTAATCTAGTTATACTCAAACTTTATTTCTTTAGATTTCTACAATAAAACATCATTCAAACGAGACCCTACAGTAGAATTCGATTCCTGAATTGGGATGATCAAATGACCTGTAGAATGCTACTGATTTCCTTCCTCTTTCTCAGAATTACATAAATGTTTTTTCTTTAAGAGTATTCCCTGTGTTTTTTGTTTCTCTTAAAAAATGAATACTCCTCCCTATAATGCTGAAGGCGTTTGTATTTATTTTCCAAAACTCGTGGCTAACACTTTGTTAACTAAAGTTGGTATTAATTCCAAGGCAGTGATAGGCTAGGCTTACGTCCCCCACCACTCCCCCTCTCCCTCCCCGTCCCCCTCGCCCTCGCCCTCCCTCTCTCCCCTCTTCTCCATGCATTGCATACATTTTGCAAGTTTTTCCACGAGTTACACTTCAACTGATAATTCAGTTTACCAAGTCTTTCACATAGACTATGATTTGCATTCCTTATTCGGTGTAACAAATGCATACAATTCACAAATTGATATATATATATATATATATATATATGAATGAATGACATGAATATTAAAATTATATATATATATATATATATATATATATATATATATATATATCGAGACCACTAATATACATACACACACACATATATACATGTATATATACATACGTACATATATATACATGTGTACATGTGTATATATACATATGTATATTAAATTGATGACGAGAAATAAACATAGCATTCATCCATTTGTTTGGAATATAAAACTCCATGTGCATTAACAATATATTAACAATGAATAAAAATACGTACACACTCACTTTAAAACGTTCAAATCAATCTATTTTCCTTTAAATATGAATTCAATTTTGAGCAGTTGTATAAAAACTTCATCATTCCAAAATTAAACAAGCATTCTATTTAAAGTCATTTAACACACTCATATATGCAAGATGCATTCAACAAGATCTAATGTGGTGTGTGAGATTCCATCTATTCTACTGAAGTCCAAGAGCTGAAACAATTCTACCTGTAGACACCTAAATTGTCATATCTAATTAAATAAATATCTTTATTTATTTAATTATTTTAAGCCTAATTCCTCTATTAATTAAATAAATCTTTATTTATTTAATTAATTCATTTATCCTCTTCTAGCCTTATTTCTCATTTAAATAAATACATTTATTTATTTAAATTATCATTTTTCTTAAATTAAATAAATACTTTAATTTATTTAATTGATCCAATTTCCTCTATTAATTAAATAAATCTTTATTTATTTAATTAATTCATTAACCTTTTCTACCCATGACACATGTCATTCATCTCTTAATTCATACATTACCTACCCTCTCATTATTTTCTTATTTCCTCTACCTACCCTCTAATCATAGATGACCATTTATCTTTTACACCTTTTAATCTTATCCCTCCATTTTTTATAGCGTCTTCTATATAAGGGGATGTTTCCTTCATTATCAAACCCAAACAACTGATCAATTGACTACACTACGCTTTCGAACTTTCATATGCGATCAAGCCTATTTGCAACCACATTTCCGTTCTTTGTTGAGCTCTTATGCATATATAAAATCTGAGAGCAAATATATCAAGCAAGATCAATGGAAATAGCAAGAATGAAGATTCAAACCCTATTGGACATGTGATGGTATAATCTTTGTGATTTCAATTGATTTGCATTGTCTTAGATAATCTTCATATGTTATGGTGGATCTTTGTTGTTGTTAGGTTAGGGTTTTGTGGTTGAATTCATTTAGTCTTTCAATATTATTGTTGTTATCCATTTTCGCCATAAACATTTTGGCACGCCCGGTGGGACCCTTGTCCCTTTTGCATTTAACATCTTTTGTTACAGATTTTATGTTTTTAAGTTGCAGATCTGACATTTACGACAACATTTTGATATTTTTCGTGTCTGCGTACATTCGGATCGCGTTTTTGATTTTCCGTCGCGTCTGTGACATCTGGGATCGCGTTTGCGCCTTCGACATTATTTTATTTTTTTGCAGATTCCAGGAAACGCGTATGTGTTCCCTATTTGGGTCTGTGAGGCCTCCAAACATGTCTGTGTTCAGGAACTGCATCTGTGTCAGATCCAGCCGCGTCTGCGCATTTATATAGCATTTGTGTTACTTATAACCACGTCTGTGTTCAGCTATTGCATTTTGACTTCTTTGATTCGGTTTTTCAACATTCAGATTTCAGATCTGGTTTATATTAAGCTAACATCTTTAGATCTAACAAAAGTGGTGCAGCTTGTCTTGAAAGCAAAATCGTTTTGTCGAAGACCCCTATTTCACAAAGTCTTTTGGATCTAAAATTTACCTAACTTGTGTGCTTGCAGGAAAGGGTGATCATTTGAAACAGTCCAAACTACTAACAAATCTTTGTTGCGAGACCTTGGCAAGGGTTTTTGATCTTTATTGTGTGCCTTGTTTTCATAGACTAGCAAACACTTCAATTGGTGCACTAAAATTGAACCAGTGTCCTTTGTGTCTTGGGCAATAGGCTCTTTTTGTTTCATATTTAGAGGGCTTGTCTCCCCGTGTGGTCATTAGGACTACTAGTGAGGAGAGAACGACCCAAGTGGTAGCGAGGAAAACCCACCTCTTTCGAACCACTATAAACAACTGTATTCATGTTGAAAACTATGGATAACGTGTGCTGATTAGTTCATACCGACACTATGTCTCCCCATAAACCCGTTTGATCAAATTTATTTGATCAGTTGTATAGCGTAACCCCTCCGGCTGGGAGCCTTCTATATTTACAAAGTTGAAAGTGTTGCATGTATGGTCACACGAACGTATGCCCTTACTAGCACCTTTTTGTTTTAGAAGCCAAAATCCTTCTAGTTGTTGGGGCAGGAGGTCGGACCTCTAGAGTGACCCACACACATACGGTTCTTAGTAGAGATACAAAGTTCGCCACGAAGAGTTTTCGTGGGGACTGATGCTTGACTGCCCTAAGAAGTGAGTGTCGAGGGTGGAGCCAGTGGGGTCAAGCATCTAAGTATCTGCTCTAAATAGTGTAGCCTCATGCGGGAATCAACAACTATTGTCCTAGCCAACCATAAGAATTGTGCTTGTCTTATTTTGAACAATCAAACATTTAAGACCAAACATTAAAACATTGTGTCTTTTGTGTTTTCAAGTGTATGCAAAACATTTTTACATCAAACAACACACTTTCTTTGAGTCATTTTGAATCTAAACACTTGCAAACATTGAGTCCTCATCAACATTGTGTCCTCTTGTCACGAAAAACAGTCAAAAATTTAGATTTGGTCACAACAAGTCACTTCACATATTGGAAAAATTGCGCAAAGTTTTCATAAACGCGACTGTGTCTGACAGAACCGCATCTGGGTCATAAAACCGCGTCTATGAAGGGCAGAAACGCGTCTGTATCCTTTTGAAAAACATTGCATTTAGAAAATCTCAGACGCGCGTCTATGTCTGACGAAATAGCATCTGTGTCATTTAAGCACGTCTGTGAAGTATACAGACACGTCTGTGTTCAGAATTGAAAAACTTTTACAATCCAACAAACAAGAAACAATCAGTTTCAGACTTATTGAGCTTCCTAGGTATCTCTCTGGGTTTTCATCTAGAATTCAACCTGTCTTTGAATCTCACAAAGTCCATCATTGCTTTACACCTTACATTACATTCACATTTGTCTAAACTTGAGTCAAAAGGTCACTTGCTTGTCTTCATCATTCTTTGTCAACACACTACATACAACAACATTTTGCTAAGTGGTCCCTCATCAAGGTCTATCACCTTTGGGTCTCATTTGGTCTTACTTAGAGTCAAGGTCAACTTACCTCATCAAGAGAAACTATCATCTCTTTGGAAGTCACACCTACTCTACTACATACATACTTGGTCTTGCACTTTGGACATTGCAAGTAAACCTCAGATTCATTTACATTCCATCCAACTCTTGGTCTTTCATATCTTTCCATTTTCATCTAGTCTCACACATCTTGGTCAATACCTAGTTCATGGTTGAAACCCGTTCCCAAAAATCTAGGAGAGAAGCTAAAGAGGCTCAAGAGTCTGTAAACATGAGTGCCTATGAGTATGACAATGATATATTCTTCAATTCTGATCATACTACATTACCTGACATGGATGCCTATAGAAACATTCCAAATGTTGAGAACATGGACACTACAAACAACAATGATACACACAATGATAATATGGACAACTTTTCTATACATTCAGCAGAAGTGGAAGACACCATTATGGATCCCCGTTTCAATAGATTGGTTGAGGAAATAATGATGAGAGATAGACAATATTTCTTACAAGTGATGGCACAAAGTGGAGCCAAGATTCCTCATGATTTTGACATGTCTCAAATAATGGAAAATTGACCTTTGCAACAACCTCACCTCAACATGGATCAAAGGGGGCTTACTAGTGGAGGTAATAGAGGACCACATCTTGTGCATGAATCACCATCATCTTTGTTTCAAAAACCAGAGGTCCCCTACACACATGGTCAAGCATATGATATTCACCTTCCCAGACCATTATGGAAGTCTTATGCAGAAAAATATACTCAATCACATACCAATTCTAAGGAGCAACCACCAAAACAATTGGATATCCAAAGGCATGTTCAAAATTTGGACACAAGGAAACCCTGTGTCAAATTTGGGGGCAACACATTAGAACAAACTCATGACATGCCTATAGAGTATGGTATACATGGACAAAGCAGATATTCTGCTCCTCATCATGACTCTATACCAAGTGGTCCATATACGCAACATCATTATAGACCTCCTCCATATGAACATGTGTATGACCAATATCATCCATATATGCAACATGCTCCTCCTCCACCCAGTGGTTCAGGCATGGGGTATGGTCCAAGAAGTCGGTTACTACCCAAGAACAATTTGGAACAACAAATCAAGGATTTACAAAAGAAAATGGAGGACATAAATACACCGAAGCCAACTTACACAATGAGAGACATATGTCCCTATCCATTTGACGAAAGCATTCTAATGCCTCCATTTCCTACACACTTTGTGACACCTAAGTTTGATAAGTATAGAGGCAAAGGAGATTCTAAGGCACATATAAGACATTTTTTCACAACTTGCATTGAGGTTGCAACAGAAGAGACATATTTGATGAGATTATTCCCACAAAGCTTAGTTGATCAAGCTATGGAATGGTTCTCCCAACTTCCACTTGGAATTAAGTCATGGGGTGACTTAGCTGAGGCATTTATACAACATTTCTCATACAACATAGAGACAGACATATCAATCACTACCTTGTGCAACACCAAGCAAAATGATGGGGGATCTTTTTCATCATTTTTACAAAGATAGAGGAATCTAGCCAGCGGATGCTCTTGTGAAATTCCACAGAAACAAATGGTAGAGATGTTCACCCAGAATGTACACAGAGTTGGTTATGACCTGAGAAAAGCTTGTTTGTCCACCTTCAAGGACGTCATTGAAAAAGGCTTAGCAATAGAGGTGGTCCTAATTGAACAAGGAGTAACTAAAATATTCAAAGAAAACAAAGAGGACTTTAAAGGAAAAGACAAGCCAAGATTTTGGAATAAAAACAAGAACACAATCAATGATGGTGTTGTGGATGCCAATACAGTACGACCCAAAATCGTTTTTTTTCGGATCAAGCTCTACAAACAATCAAGTGAATACTCAAACAACTTCAAAATCACGAAGGAAGTACACTCTATTGGGAGAACCACTAGAATCAGTTTTCAAGAAGCTAGTGGCAAACAAGATAATCACAATTCCACATTTGCCTCCATATGAGCCAAAGGTTAAACCAAATTGATAGAATGATGATGAGTATTGTGATGAGTCTTATGAGCAAGGGTCATAAGACAGGAAATTGCCATCGACTGAAGAACATCATACAAGATCTTATTGATAGAGGTGACATTGAGATTGAAGGACACTCATCCAATCAAGAACATGAAATGTTTAAGGAAACATTCCCAAAACATGACAAGGGAAAAGCTAAAGCCACAGATGACCAAACCAACTATACCAGAGCATCCTATAACTATGATTCAACTATCAATTACATTTCAATGGACAATTATGTCTCTACCATTATCATCAAGGACAAAACGCCTGAGAATTCTACCCATAGACCTAAGATTGTCCTAAAAGGCATTGGATCTTCTTCTGAACCTACCTCTGAATGTAATGTTACAACTCGTCGAGGTAAATTCACTTTGCAAGGTGCTCCAGCTAAAGACATTGTTTCCTCATCAACCAAACCTGAGTATGACCTTATAGAACAGTTAGGGAAGACACCCGCGCTTATCTCCATCCTCGAGCTCTTACGCATATCTCCTGCACATAAAGCCATTCTTGACAAAATCTTGAGAGACACTTATGTCCCTACTGATTTGAACGTGGACCGGTTTCAAGCCATGGTGGGATACCTTTCCATTCCACACTCCCTTACATTTACAGAAGCCGATGATGCCTCCATAAGTCAGCCACATAATGCACCTTTACACATTGAAGCCTTCATACACAAACATTGAATAAAATGAGTCCTGATAGATGGAGGAGCAGGTCTAAACATTTGTACATTGAACACTATTAAACAATTGGGATATTCTGAAAAGGCTATGAATTCTTCAAACAAAATTACCATCAAGGCATATGATGATGAAGAACGTTCATCCAAAGGTACAATTACCTTGCCTCTCAGAGTTGGGCCAATTACTAAGGATGTGGTTTGTCAAGTCCTTGATTTAGATCTCACATACAACATATTGCTAGGACATCCATGGATTCATGAGATGAGCGCAGTACCATCTACATATCATCGATGTATCAAGTTTCCACACAATGGAGTTGAAGTGACCGTCAAAGTGGATCCAAATCCATTCATATATTGCAACAATTTGCGACCTAGATCAGAAATAACAATCCTAGTCAATCGAGAAGTTGTTCCATCTTCAGCATATGTGGATCCAAAATCATTGAAAGCTTCTACATCAAAACAAGCAGAGATCAAAGAAAAGTTCAAGTTTAAAGACATGGGATGTGGTGAGTATATCTTTCATGTTGATAAACTCCCACTATCTTGTAAGACATTCAATCGACATGAACAATCTATAAACAATTTGCAATGCCAAGGAATAGGGTACGAAGCACCTAGTGTTGTGGCTACTAAGTCTGAATGTGAATCTCCTCTAGTGGTGCAAGCACCTCTTGATATCAATAGTCCTAAGAGTGGTTCCAGCAAAGAATCTATTGAGCATATCGCCAGCCCTCTTGAGAGCTCACATAGCTTTACCATTTCATCCACTCATTCCATTTCTACTCCACTTCCGGACTTGGATCAACAAGAATCACAAAAGCCCTTACTCATTGGGGATAAAAAATCAAGCTATGAAAAGAAAAATCTAAAAGTCAAAAATAAAGAGAAGTCCTTTAGTCCAAATCAAAATCAAAAGCTATTGGACTCTAAAAAAATCAAGGTCAAGGATAAAAATCCTATGAAGAAAAAAGAACAAGAGTTGATCTCCCCTAATATCAAAATAACTGGGGGCAAAAGTTCTAAAATTTTAAGTCAAAAAGAATACTGGTTGATCCTAAGTCTTCAACATGCTATCCTACTTTTACTTCTTTTCGCAATCATAAACCTTCATAACTCATCCACTTGTTTCACACATCCATTTCCTTCTGACGATACATCATGGACCTTTAATGGAGCTTCCTCGAAGGACTTTGTTATTAGGAATGCCCAAACTACTTTAGGTGACATGCATATGGGCAAACGTAGTCCACACACTAGAAATTCTATCTTAGTTCCTTTATCAAGGAAGACAGTCACTCAAGCTACACATCATTCAGTCAAAAAACAATGCAGTTACAATCATAAAGTCAAGCCTCACACATTTGAGGTAGGTGACTTAGTTCTAAAAGAAAATCCTAAAAAATCAGCAAGACAAAGAGAAGAAGGGCAAGTTCGAACCAAACTGGTTTGGTCCTTACATCATTATAGTAGTCTATGGATCCAGTGCATATCGGCTCTCAACCCCAAAGGGCGAACCTTTGGAGGATCCTATCAACAGCATGCACCTTCACAGGTTTTACATATAGCTCTTTAGAAGTATCCTAATTCAAAAAAAAAAAAAAAAAAAACTCAAAAATACAAAAAAAATCATAAACATAAAAAATATTTACTTGGTGAAAACCTGGCAAACAGGCGCCTTGTGACACAAAAAAATTGGAAAACAGAAAAAAATTTCGTCCAACGGTGAGAACCACTTTGGTGGTGCCCTGGGCAAGTACCATGGTGAAAATCGGGTCACCTGCACCATGTGTAGAGACATTGCTCCTCTTTCTTTTAGGATTCCATTTCACTTTTCACACACTCACAACCTCTTCATCCATAATAAACTTTACACATTCCCATTATGGCTTGTTATTGATCTACCTAAGATTGGTTAGCCATTCATAATAACATTCATTTTCACCCTTTCTGTCCATAATAAATTAGCTCCTATCTGTGGCTAAGGCAAATCCTATGTCTAGTGATGGGTGTGGAACCGAGTGCATCACATGTTTTGAGGAGCTCAGTTTCTTCCAGTTTTCTTCAGTCTATCCACACACAGTCCACAATAAAGCAACACTTGCATCGCCAATCGGCAATAAAGTTTCGTCTTCTCCACAATAAAGTATCAATTTCATGGATTCAGTTAGTTTCAGATGAGACACAACAACAACAATGAACTTCAACAAATCAAATCTTTCAACAAACTCAGACAATATTATGGTTCAATGCTATCTATCCTTTTGTGAAAGTAAACATTGAGACCACAATCAAATAAGACTTATACAAGTGACAAGAGACACTAAACTTGAGGACTACAGTGGATGTTGGTGTCGAGTCTTGGTTTTCTTTTGATTTTATCTTTTGGTGACATGTCTTTTAGCTTTTTCAGGATGTCTCTGACTAGAGATTTTATCTCCACGATGTCTTTGACTAGAAAGGCGAGGATGGGGTATCGTCACCTATTTTTCTTTTGATGTCTGTGGATTGTCTCGTAGTAATGCTATGACTTGTCCAAGAATATGAGGACACTGAGAGTCTAGTGTGAACTAGGACATTCCTTGTTTGAGATTGTCTTATCTCCATGCAAACAAGTACAATGACTTTCTGGGTCGAACATATGCCTCGATTGTCATAACCTATTTTGTCATAATAAAGCTCAATGATGATAACACACGAGAAGCTCTTTCACTTCCATATCTTCTATCTTCCATCCCCCTTTCTTGATTGACCTATATAGTCCTTCCTGAGTCCGTGTAGCCCGCTATCACATGACAGAGTATAATGACACACCAAAAATATTTGCATTTCATGTAGTTGCACCTGCATTACCACATATTAGCATTTCATACATACATATAGATACCACAATTGCATCACATCCTGCACACAACACATGTTAGCACATTTTACATTTTCATTATCATATTCATCAGCATTTCATACATTCACATTTGCATTGGCATAACATATAAAAACATAAAAAATCAAAAATATTGCATTTCACTATGTACATATTTGCATCCATATCATAACCATCACATAGAAACATACATCATGAAACATCTCATCACGTAGGTACACATGCATATAGTTGCCGCAAGGATGAATCTCATATATATATATATATATATAAAATCATAAGTGTCATGATACAATGATGTCAAAATCATATGCCTACAATCACCCGAAGGTGTCTACATCATAATACAGAATGGTGCAAAACTAATACATAGGGAGCCCTCTAAGGCTATGATGAACTCCCTCCCTCGGAGCCGCCTAGCCTTGATGGAGTCTGAGCTCTGGGAGGACCCGCCTCAAGATCATCTCTCCTATCCCCTCTATCAAGTGGTGGTGGAGGACCCCTAATCCCACCGCTGGACGCTTGTCTCCTGTCCCTCCTTCCAGTGGTCGTCGCTGTCCGCGATGGTCTACGGAAGCTCCTAGCCCGCTGCTCTGATGGTACTGCTCCATAGTATAGGTCTCTCCAGTAGCCTATCTCCTCCCTGACTCGCAAAACATAAGCATAACCAGCTCCTGTGTCCTCTGTCGCTGCCTCCCTACCCTCAGTGTTGTCTCAACCTCTCTATAGCATTGGATGGCCTGATCCCTCTCCCACTCTGTGTCCCTCAGCTATTGCCTGAGCCTAGCTGTCTCCCTCTCCAGATCCTGGATCTCATCTGCCCATCCCTAGCAGATCTCCCTCAACTCTAATAGCTCATCCTCCTCCTCTCCCTCCTGTACCTGTGGCCACTCATGCCTCTGTACCTGTGGCTGCCTTTGTCTTCGTCCCTGTTCCTATCCCTATACCTGTCTGGGACCCTATGCTGCTAGCACCTGTAAAGGAAATCCACCTCTGCTTCTCACCACGCGAGCCTGTCTCTCCTCCCCACCCTCTCTCTGTGGAGCCACTCTCCTCTCTCCTATCACACCCCGCCTCCTCCGTCGACCTCTACCCCCACCATCTCCATCATCATCCTCATCCCCCTCGCCATCTCCATCTATCTGCTCCCCTGGATCTGTCAGTCGAGGAAATGGATGCTCAGCCCAATATGCAGTATACTCTGCATCCATCCCTGCATCCTCTATCTCTGGACACATATCCCAAGGCAACAGAATCATCTCTACTAGCTGCATCACTGCCTGATCATATTACAATAATGGCCCGAAGTGTGCTTAATCCCTCACTGTCCGAGCATACATCCCG
The DNA here is from genome assembly GCF_030272615.1 of Cryptomeria japonica. Lineage (NCBI taxonomy): Eukaryota > Viridiplantae > Streptophyta > Pinopsida > Cupressales > Cupressaceae > Cryptomeria > Cryptomeria japonica. The sequence continues at coordinate 535,304,323 of NC_081406.1, forward strand.
AAACCCCGTGGCATATGCTAAATCCTGCCGAACTGCTTGCAAACCCTGTCAACCAACTGCCTCTCCAGTACATAGGGCATCCGCCCAATCAAATACCTGCTCCTAAAGGTGTATGACAGCTCCACTACGTCATCCTCCCACTCCTTGCACTCTCGGTATGGCCTCCATACCACAATGTCAATCTCATCGATGACCCTGCGCCAGTGTTCCAGTCTCCCGATTTGCGGCTGCAAGGTAATCATGTCATATAAGTGAACAAAACTGCGCCCATGACCCCTGCCTCTAAATGAATCGGTCGGGTAACCGACAAATGCTCATAAGCCCATACCTATAATAATGTCACTCCGCAGCCTAATCCTACGAATCCATGGTATACAAACTGATGAAGCTCATAGTACAAATGCACCAGCACACATGGTCCCCAGGCATATCTGGTATGCTGTGTCACCAATGTCTCCAATGTGCTCCCCCAGCCCACAGCCAACCCTCGTGTCGCCCTATCCGGACACAGGAACCCACTAATCACTCCTGCCTATACTGCTGGTAATGCTAATTCTGTCTGTGTCATGGTATCCCATGCCACGTGTCCTGCCCTCATCTCTAGTTTGAGATCCTGAAACACTCATCTCATGGCATCCCTATCTTTGTCTCGATCGTAGGAAATCAACTCCCCATCGATCAGTATCCTCAATATCCTATATACATCCTCTAAGGTGACTATCATCTCATCCATCGACAAATGAAACGTGCATGTCTCAGAGTGCCATCTCTCAGCTAGCGCAGTCAACAACCCCATGTTCACCTGAAACTCAGGCACATACAGAATGAATCGCATATCCATAACCTCAATGGCTGCTCTGTCCTCAAAAGTCAGCTCCGGTCATAAACTCTGAGTCGAGGGAAATCTCTCCCGTGACTCCAGCATAGGTAGGTACTCCTGCAGTCAAAGAAATCAGCTATGTCAGTTAAAGTGGCATTCACTGTTCATCACAAAATGCTGCTTATTAGCCTTGTGCTTATATCTATCATATGACGCTCTATCCTAGTGACATTCACTGTTCATCACAAAGTGTTGTTGTTTATCCTAGTGGTACTCCATGTTCATCACAAAGTACTACGTGTTTTGCACTCCTTGTTCATCACAAAGTACTATGTGTTTTGTACTCCCTGTTCATCACAAAGTGCTGTTCATATTTGCACTCCCTATTCATCACAAAGTGCTGCTCATATTAGTACTCCTTGTTCATCACAAAGTACTCTGTCTTGGTACTCCCTGTTCATCACAAAGTGCCTCGATCTGTCCTATCCTAGGGCTATACTTGAGCATATCCTCTTGAGTAGTTTCCTAATTGGCAATGTATGTTCTATCACAGAATTGTCAATCCTAGCCCTATTTGCTATCCTAGTCTTCCCTAGAGGACCTGCTTGAGTGTATCCTCTCAGCAGCTTATCTAATTGACAACGTATGTTCATCACAGAACTGCTGATTTGACCTTGAAGACATAAACGCGCCTTCATGACATAAACGTGCTTACATATTGCACAAACGCATCTGCTCTGCATAGATGTGCTTGAAATCCACAGACGTGCCTATGCTTTACACAGACACGCCTTCTCTGCACATATATGCCCACATTGCACAAACATTCCTGAACAACGCAGACGCGCTCGTATTTGACATAGACGCCTTTTCTTGCACAGACGTGCCTGACACAAACACAGACACACCTAGCTAACCTAAACGCGCCTGACACCAACACAGATGCGCCTCGACGTTTTTTGACCTTGTTTGACATACTTAAACATGCATTTATTGCTCTACCTAACATGCATTAATGACAACATTTATTGCGACAAAGTACAAGGAGGTTTTGCAGTACTTAACGGCTCTCCTGCATCTGCTGGCCTCTGAAATCGGTGAATGCGATCTAATCTGTGAACCAATACCATCGTTGTTGACTGCTGTTGCTCTATTCTCTCTCTACATTTTGATCTCTTGGATGTGTGGATGACAATGAGGATGTTTTCCCCTCGTGGTCTATCTTATAGACTGCCCTAGCCCTAGCCATAGCTCTCGTTTCCTGAGTCAGTCTTCATTATCCCGTAACTCTGTCACTCTATCCTATCTGGTCAGTCCATTCTAAGCTTTCTTTCTTATCGAGAGATTGTCTGCGATCTTTTCAGACATTTTCATCCAATCTCTCGAGGGGGCATACCATTCCCATCTTAGGGCAACTTTGTATCATTCCAACTTTATACCATTCCCATCTTGGGGCAACTTTGTATCAGTTCATATTATCTTCTTTGAAACAACGCGACAAGTTGCATTATCTCAAAGAGGGGCAAAATGTAGACACCTAAAATTGTCATATCTATTTATTTATTTATATTAAGCCTAATTCTTCTATTAATTAAATAAATCTTTATTTATTTAATTTTCATTTATCCTCTTCTAGTCTTATTTCTCATTTAAATAAATACATTTATTTATTTAAATTATCCTTTTTCCTAAATTAAATAAATACTTTTATTTATTTAATTGATCCTATTTCCTCTATTAATTAAATAAATCTTTATTTATTTAATTAATTCATTAACCTTTTCTACCCATGACACATGTCATTCATCTCTTAATTCATACACTACCTACCCTCTCATTATTTTCTTATTTCCTTTACCTACCCTCTAATCATAGCCGATCATTTATCTTTTACACCTCTTAATCTTATCCCTCAATTTTTTATAGTGTCTTCTACATAAGGGGATGTTTCCTTCATTATCAAACCCGAACAACTGATCAATTGACTACACTACGCTTTCAAACTTTTATATGCGATCAAGCCTACTTGCAACCACATTTCCGTTCTTTGTTGAGCTCTTGTGCACATATAAAATCTAAGAGCAAATATATCAAGCAATATCAATGGAGATAGGAAGAATGGAGATTCAAACCCTATTGGACATGTGATGATATAATCTTTGTGATTTCATTTGATTTGCACTGTCTTAGGTAATCTTCATATGTTATGGTAGATCTTTGTTGTTGTTAGGCTAGGGTTTTGTGGTTGAATTCATTTAGTCTTTCAATATTATTGTTGTTATCCATTTTCACCATAAACACTACCTAAACCCTATTCTCGCCTTCATCCGCGTTCACATGTTCTTGCATTCACTTGCACTTGATTGCTCATTAGCAATGACGATCCTCAATTTCATTATAAAAATAATACTAATCATTCAATTGCATTTACATATCAAAAAGGAAATTAACTTAAATTATTTCATTGCATTTTAATATCCATTTCATTATCATCTAATTTCACTAAAAATTTCATTTCGATCTCAATTTCATTTCATAAGTGAAAAAATAAGCATTATTTTCCTAATTAAATAATTATAGATAAATATGGTTCGTAACATCCTTCCCCACTTGGAAGAGACATCGACCCAATGTCTTATTATTCTAACAATAAGCACAAATTATCTTAACATCATAAAATAATAACCACACATCATAGTCTCAAATCAAAACATAAATAGTAATAGTAGCATCCATGCTATCCAACTCACAACATGTGAATCATAACCAGAGTATCAAAGTATCTCATGCAATAAGTAAATACTACTCTAAGAAAGCAAACGAGGAAAATGACAGTCAATCGTCTTAGCATCCTCCCATGTAGCACTATTCTCAGAATATTGGTACCATTGGATCTTATACTGAGTAAAATATCTTCTATGTAGCTTAATACTACGCTAGTCTACGATTCAGATGGGCTCCATTAGCACCACCTGTGGCTCCCGTACCTATAAAGATCGCCAATCAAGAATATGAGATGAATTAGGATGATAAGGCTTCAACAAAGAAACATGAAACACATTATGGATTTGAGCTAGAGTAGGTGGTAAAGCTAATCTATATGCGGTTGGATTAATAAATTCTAGAACATCAAAGGGTCCCATGTATCTTGGTGCCAACTTTGATGATTTCCCAAATGAGATAGAGCTCTTATGAGGCTTGACCCTCAAAAAGACTTTATCTCCTGCAACAAACTGTATGAAAGTCCCATTTCTATTAGTATAGCTTTTCTATCTATCCACTGCCTCCTTCAATCTATTCTTGATTAACCTCATCTGCTCATCCATTTCCTTGAGCAAATCAGTTGCAATGATGATCCTAACTTCCATTCTATCCCAACTAATGGGTGTGCGACACTTCCGTCCATAGAGTGCCTCAAATGGTGCTATCCCTAAAGATGCATGAAAAGAGTTGTTATATGCGAACTCAATCAAAGGAAAATACTCCTCCCACTTATACTATTGATCCATGTAGTACATCCATAGAAGATCCTCCATAACTTGATTAACCCTTTCTGTTTGACCATCTGTCTGAGGATGATATGCCAAACTAAAATTCAGTCTGGTTCCCAAAGTTGCATTCAATGTTGTACAAAATCTAGATGTCATCCTGGTATCCCTATCTGATATGATGGTTTCTGGTACACCATGCAATCAGAATATCTCTTGCACAAATTTCTTTGCAAGAATAAATGATCTGTTCTTGAGATTTCTAGGTATGAAATGTGCAACTTTTGTCAATTTATCAACAACTACTAAGATGGTAGCATGCTTGTTCTTGCTCATAGGTAACCCTTGGATAGAATCCATACTGATTAATTGCCACTTATACTTAGGTATGACTTGTTGAAATAAAAGTCCTGCCAGATGAACATGCTCAGCTTTCACTTGCTGACATTCCAAACATTGAGCCACATACTCAATTACCTATTTCCCGAGTTTAGGCCATAAATACAAAGTTCTCAATTCAACTACCATTTTCGTCATTCCAGGATGTCCTGAATAAGGTGTATTGTGCACCTCATGCAATATTATCTTCCTTAAGTCTCCACTTTCAGGAATATACATCCTCCTATGGTATCTCAAAATACCATCAAGTTCCAACTCATATCCATCAAACCAATGATCTGAAAAAGCTAACTCCAAGGCCTACTTAACCCTTAGGTAATGTTTCTCTTCGAAGGGGTTCCACAACAATTGCTATCTCAAGTTTAAATTAACCATGGTAGATAAAGATTTTCTTGGTCTAAGAGAATCCATCATTCGACTTTCTTCTAATTCCAAATATTCCAAATACTCCAACCAACTAACTCTGCTTCAGTCCTTTGACTTTTAACAACCCATAAAGATTTTGAAACTACTAGGCACACCTTTAACCGACAATTAACAAGGCAATCATAATAATAGAGAATCTTAACATAATAGCATATGTTGAGCATATGCTAACACATCCTATACTCAACTATCTCAAAGTGCGTCTTTTCATCAAAGACCACATGTACTTGGATGTTCAAGACTCCATCACCAGCTTTTAATTAACAAAATACATTCTAGAAGATCACATGATCTTGACGATAAAACCAAGGAAAGTAAGAACACATAAAATTATGAACTAAAACAATTTTGTCTATCTTAATATATATATGCATACCTTTGCGAGGCCTACACACTTGTTTCACATATTGAAGTCATTCAAACTAGAAGTTATACATATACATGGTATTTTTGTCCTATCTAACACAGACAACTATGCTTGGCACACTCTCTGACTTCTACTCCCTTGTACACTCTATCAGTGGTTCACTATGAACATGATAGGGAATGAATGCCATATCCAAATCGAAAAAACACACAAAAAAATTTAAACATTAGGTTAGCCACCATAAGGATTAAGAGAAAAAAAAAACATGATCAATTTCAACAGTAAATTATAAAATGCGCACAATGAAACAATAAGTCAAGTGTGACCAAGAGCCACAAAATAGAATTGGTGACTCATCTGCTTACAAAAGAAAAAATATGATTGAGTACTTAAGGAGTCAAGCCAATCCCAAAATAAAAAATCAAAGAATTCATCAATAAACCAAATAAAGCATAAAACTGGATACATATCACATAAATTGTGTGACTAAGAATAGTCACTTGTGAGGGAGTGTTACAACACCTTGTGGTATCCTTTCCAAAGTGTACTAGAGAGAGTATCAAACATAGTACCAACAGTCTCGCAATTGTGTCGTCAAGGACCACAAAACTTGAGCACAGAATAGAAGAAGTCCTTATGAAGGTTTCATCCATAATATCCATAATTTCTATCCACATAATACCTCCATATAATACCTACCTTGTACACTACAAACATAGAGTATAATAGAATAGTATCTATATCTTTCACAAGGAACATGTTAGAATAATACTAGTCGAGGAACATAGTTTAATAAATCAAGCATCCAATACATCTAGGTTCTGATGATAGCTATCATTGTTATATCAATAAGGTCTCAACTACCGCTATACTTTAAGAGACATACTTAAAAGTGCTCATCTCCACTTACGAGACTATTATCCAAGATATGTGTCCATTTAAATGTGCTAAGTCTAAGAGATACTCTTTCTCCGCCTATTCTGACACCATACTCATTCAATAAAATAATGACTTTATTTATCGATTGTTTATAAATGATATCACATAAATATATATCTCTACGCATGGAGTCAATGGGGTATATCATTCAGACTCATTTGAACTAATTACTATTGACTCAGAAGGAAGATGCTCATATAGACATTCTTCATTTTCTTTCGTCTTTGGTCTAGGAGTTGGTTCTTTTTTCCCTTCATCTAGAATGTCATGAACTTGTTCCTTCATAGGAGGAAAAATTTCCTATTCACTTAACCATCCTCCTCCTTCAAAGTGGTTACCATCAACAAATCTTGAAAAAGCGACAGAATCCTTCTTGACTTGTAGGTATTATGTATTTCCTGCAAAGGATTTGCGAGCCGTTTGCTTTGTTCGCACCATTTCTATGAATTTCAACAAAAAGTGGTTACGCTCAAGGTTTAATTTGTGAAGTGGATCATAGGCCCTAGTGTTATAAATCTCAAGCTCTAATACCAAAATGTAAAGACGTAAACGTTCTAACTTCAAAAATAAAACTAAAACTCTTTATTCTTAAATAAATTCATTTATTTCTTCACTACTATCCTTAATTCAGTATTGTCATTCAAATATGATCCTTACATACACAAATTTATACGATCGAAATAATGATTCTTATTCAATAAGGAGAATTTAAATAGTATTTTACAACATAGGGTCTTCATAGTAGTTCATTCATTCTCTACATCATTCATAGTTACATACAATACTTAGTATTTTCATTTGCCTTAAGTTCAACTAACAAGAATTTACAAAGTAGAGAATGAGACATGTCCATTGATCTTCAATCCAAAGCTATCTTTACTTTGATCCTTAGAATGAAAATGAAAACGAGATTCGGGTGCTTTTTCCACCCAACCTTGAAGTATACACATCTCCGAAATTCTTAATCTATTTAGAATACCCGACCCTGCACAAATTGCTTAGCAAAAGGAATTCGATTAACAAGCTAGAATCTAGTGCATGCCTAGAATGATACATGCATTTTCTATTTTCTAATTCATTTAAGAAACAAGAAAGATCATAACAAGGATATGGTAGAGAACATAATTAAATCCATCTATTTCAATGGTCAATAAGTTACTCAGTCGAGTATGATGCCATGCATAGCCAATAAACATAGTTTGGGAAAGCATACTATTTTCTCTATAAATTCCACATTCGGCACCCGTCCCAGAAGGTAACTTTCCCCACAAACACAATCATATCTAGCTTTCCTATTGTTCGTTTGATATCCAAAAATGAATATAGAAGAAACAATCTTTCGTTAAATATATATAGAAGAAACAATCTTTCGTTAAATAGATATAGAAGAAACAATTTTTCATTTACAACCAATTGTATCTAATAAGAAAACAATCTTTCGCTTCTATCTTTTTAAGTTAATCAAGGATAAGAATTAAAATTAAGGTGTAACACATGTATGCACATTTCAGCATATATATGAATATATGTAGAAATAGAAGTTATGTGTACACATTCTTTCTATCCATTTCTCATAAAAAATCAAAATAGGCTTCCACATACAATAACTCATCATACTAGTATTTCATCTTCTATGTTTTCCGAATTCAAAATTTTCAATGCACAAGTTCTCTATCCTTTTATATGTTTCTAGAAAGTGTGGTTGTCTAATTTTTAATATTTACATGTATTTATATCAACAAATTTAGAGAAATATTTTCCTAGTGCATATACGTATATATAATTTACAAGAAATGTATTTTGATGCCAATCGATATGATTTTCATATTCAGAAATTTAAAAACTGCAATTATAATATTTTCCTACGATTTCATCTTAATCTAGTTATACTCAAACTTTATTTCTTTAGATTTCCACAATAAAACATCATTCGAACGAGACCCTACTTCAGAATTCGATTCCTGAATTGGGATGATCAAATGACCTATAGAATGCTACCAATTTCCTTCCTCTTTCTCAGAATTTGATAAATGTTTTTTCTTTAAGAGTATTCCCTATGTTTTCTGTGTCTCTTAAAAAATGAATACGCCTCTCTATAATGATGAAGACATTCGTATTTATTTTCCAAAACTTGTGGCTAACACTTTGTTAACTGAAGTTGGTATTCATTCCAAGGAAGTGATGGCGGGTTTTTCTGCTATTAACAACAGCGACATGCCAGGCTTATGCTCCCCCCCTGCCCTCCCACTCCCCTTACCCCTCCCATTACCCCTCCACGCATTGCATACATTTTGCAAGTTTTGCCACGAGTCACACTTCAACTGATAGTTCAGTTTACCAAGTCTTTCACATCGACTGAGATTTGCATTCCTTATTTAGGGTAATAAATGCATACAATTTGCAAGTCGATATATATAAACACTCAATTATTTTAATATTCATGCCATTCATTCAAATACACACACACACACACACACACACACACACACACACACATATATATATGTATATAGAGACCACTAATATATATATATATATATATATATATATATATATATATATATATATATATATATATATATATATATATATATATATATATATATATATATATATATATATATATATATATATTTGTGTGTGTATGTATATTTATGTATATGTATTAACTCGTTAGGAGGAAGGGAGTAACTAGCATGAGAAAGACCAGTGGTTTTCTGCTTCGTCTGATCATTCTAGCCAGCCCTCAACTATCCTGATCTCGATTGAGTTCCCACTATTTAAAGGCTCAACTATCTATGATGGAGGATTATACATACACACACACAAATATATATATATATTGATGACGAGAAATAAACATAACATTATATATATATATTGATGACGAGAAATAAACATAACATTCATCCATTTATTCAGAATATAAAACTCCCATCTGCATTAACAATATATTAACAATGAATCAAAATACGTACAGTCACTTTAAAATGTTCAATAAATATACATACACACACACACACAAATATACATATATATATCATAAATTGATGACGAGAAATAAACATAACATTCATCCATTTATTCAGAATATAAAACTCCATTTGCATTAATAATATACTAACAATGAATCAAAATACGTACATAGCCACTTTAAAACGTTCAAATCAATCTATTTTTCTTTAAATATGAATTCAATTTTGAGCAGTTGTATAAGAACTTCATCATTCCAAAATTAAACAAGCATTTTATTTAAAGTCATTTAACACACTCATATATGCAAGATGCAGTCAAAAAGATCTAATGTGGTGTATGAGATTCCATCTATTCTACCGAAGTCCAAGAGCTAAAACAATTCTACCTGAACCCCGTTCTCACCTTCATCCACGTTCACTTGTTCCTGCATTCAAGATCTAATGTGGTGTGTGAGATTCCATCTATTCTACCAAAGTCCAAGAGCTAAAACAATTCTAACTGAACCCTGTTCTCACCTTCATCCACGTTCACTTGTTCCTGCATTCACTTGCACTTGATTGCTCATTAGCAATGATGATTCCCAATTTCATAATAAATATAATACTAATCATTCAATTGCATTTACATATCAAAAAGGAAATCAATTTAAATTATTTCATTGCATTTAAATTTCCATTTCGTTATCATCCAATTTCACTTAAAATTTTATTTCCATCTCAATTTCATTTCATAAGCGAAAAATAAGCATTATTTTTCTAATTAAATAATTATAGATGTTAATGCATTAGTAGCTTCTGCAAGATAAGACTCTCCTAACTCTCTACTCTGTTATTAGTTTACTCATTCATGCTTTATGTTTATCAGACTATAACATTGATCATATTTATGATATTGATATTGTATAATGATGGATTAGATTGACGATCTATTTAACTATGTTAAGCGTCAATCTAAAGGGCTATCGGGCTACTAACCCGATAGCATATTAATGTCGATTCATATATGAATCGGCATTAATATGCTATCGGGGTATTAACCCAATAGCATATAATGCTAACCGTAATTGTTATTGTTTACTTTATATTGATCCATTATTATATGCTTTGATACCGATTCATTATCGGGTGTGTTTTATCTGAAACAATTAACAAATACCAATTCATGATCGGATGTGTTTATAAGTGTTGTTATCATTAATAGTGATACCGATTCACCATCGGGTATGTTCATAAGCATTAAACGATTCATTATCGGGTAGAAGCACTATTATCATTATACTGATACATTAATGTTTGTAGCACCGATTAGTTATGGATCGGTTAATGTTGGTAAGGGTCACGACCAAGTGACATCTTGATCGGACATGTCGGCGGCCACTTGATCGTGGCCATCCTACTACTTATACATCATTCAAACCAAAGGAGATGACATTGAAATTGATACATGTTCATCCTCCTAATCTGCAGTAAAAGAAAGATAGTAATATTAGTGTCATAGTCATAATATCAAAATTAAAATACACCATCCTGCATATAACCTGTTCATTAAATTGGAAATTATAATACTTTTACATGGTATCAGAGCCAAGTTGATCGAACTTGAGGCTATTTAATTTCGTGAAACAAATTTAAGAACAAGTTTATATACTACATCACATTTCTTCAAATGGCCAGTGCTATCAGATTCGAAGACAGACTCGAAGGTGGCGATGATTTTTCAGCTTGAAAATTCAGAATTCAAATGATCTTAAAGGAGAACAAAGTGGATTCGTTTGTTCAAACCAAAAATGATCAACCCAAAAATGAACCTGACAAATCAGCATGGATTGAGGGAAATGAAAAGGTAATAAAAATAATAGTTGATGGGGTGAGAAACAACATAATGCCCATCATAAGAAAATATTAGACAACCTATCAAATGTTCAAAGCTCTTGAAAGCACATTTGAGATATCAAATGCAAGTTGAACTCTAGCATTAAAACGAGAAATAAATCACATCACCATGAACAAAGGGGAGACAATCAACGCCTACTTTATGCGGATATCAGTTCTAAAAGATGAACTTGCAACTCTGGACTATGAGATCCAAAGCAAAGAGTTAACACTCATTGCTTTAGATGGGTTGCCTAGTGGATGGAGCACATTCGTCCAAGGCATCAGTGCAAGGTCCAAATATCCCAAGTTTGAAAGATTAAGGGATGACTGTCTCCAAGAAGAATCAAGATTGAACAAAATGAGAATGAAACACAAGAATATAGATGAAGACCTACAAGTTCTAAACACCAACTCCACCAAGCATAACAAGAAAAGGTAGTTTAGAAAGAGAAAAGGTCGTCAAGGCAAGAATACTTCAAAGAAGGACTTATCTCACATTCAATGTTATAGATGTGATCAGTTCGGACACTTCATTGCAAAATGCCCAGAAAGAACAAAGAAACATGCTACATTTGTTAAAGCAGGAAAGACTAAAGGGGAAGATGACTCCGGGAAATACATATTCTACTCAGCACTCACAAGTTAAGCTTCTAACAAAATCAACTCATGGGTGATTGACAGTGGTTCATCCAGACACATCACTGGGTTTAGAGAAGCACTTGATTCCATGACAGAGGAGAGTGATGAGGACATAACCGTTGGAGATGACTCCACACATCTAGTCAGAGGAGTAGGAACTTGCACCATCAAATTGAAGACATGCATAACCCTGTGGCTTGAAGGAGTACTATATGTCCCTGGCATCAAAAGAAATCTAGTCTCTATATCGGCACTAGAAGATAATGGATACAGAGTGACATTCATGGACAAAAAAGTATTGGCTTGGCCAAAGAACTCCTCCATCAAGAAGGCAAAGACCATTGGACAGAGACAGGGCTATTTGTATGAACTGTGCACGGAACCTAATCTAACCCTAATCCATGAAGCCACTAATGCAAATGAAGTTTGGCATAGAAGATTAGGTCATCTGAATTTTAGGGCTTTATCTTCAATGGGAAACCTTGTCACAGGTCTACCCAAGTTAAAGATCATTCAAGGGCATGCAAAGGATGTGCCCTAGGTAAGAATACCAAAGATGTATTCCAAAATAGTACTAGGAAAACTAGCAAAATTCTAGAATTAGTTCATTCTGATGTATGCGGACCTATGTCCGTATCCTCTCTAGGGGGATTCTTGTATTATATAATATTTGTTGATGAATACTCTAAGAAGACTTGGATCTACTTTCTGAAAAGTAAAGAATTAGAAGAGATCCTCTCTAGATTTAAAGAATTTAAATCACTAACTAAAAACCACTCAGGAAACAAAGTTAAAACCCTAAGAACCGACAATGGGGGTGAATACACATCAGATTCATTTAAAGAATTTTGTAGAGATAATGGGATTAAGAGGGAGCTTACTATACCTTATAACCCTCAACAAAATGGGGTAGCGGAAAGGAAAAATAGGACCATAGTTGAAGCTGCCAAGGCCATGATCCTAGATCAAAACCTTAACACAAATCTTTGGGCTGAAGCATCCAGCACCGCTATATATATATATATATATATATATAACAGGTGCCCTCACTCCCATCTTGAGGACAAAACTCTTGAAGAAGTATTCACTAAAATTAAGCCTGATATTAGCCGCCTTAGGATATTTGGATGCCCTGTCTATATCCATATACCTAAAGAAAAGAGACTAAAACTAGAGCCTTCTGGAAAAAGAGGATTACTTGTAGGATATAGTGAAACCTCTAAAGCCTACAAAATCTATGTACCTGGTCAAAGAAATATTGAACTAAGTAGGGATGTAATATTTGAAGAGGATGTAGCTTTCAAAAGAGCTTAGAACTTCATAGAACCTGAAATCTATGTACCTACCTCTAACTTAGATGAAAATCCTGCTCCCGAGTTTCAGAGGGAGAATATAGATGAAACTGAAAATGAAAATGAAAACTCACCTAGAAATCTCAAAAAAAGACCACTATGGGCCACCAAAATAGTAGAAGAAGCTCAGAGGTTTGTTGCTCCTTCTGGAACCTTCAGAGAAAGCAAAAGACCTAATAAATTTACTAGCTATGTTGCTCTTATGAATGATCTATCTAAAAATGAACCTGACAATGTGACAGATGCCCTTAAACATCAAGTATGGAAGGATGCTATGTCTGAAGAGTATCAATCCATAATGAAAAATGATTGTTCCCAGGCCAACTAAGAAGTCTGTTGTTTCTTCTAAATGGCTTTTCAAGATCAAACATGCAACAGATGTTAGCATTGAAAAATATAAGGCAAGATTTGTAGCCAGAGGATTCTCTCAAAAAGAAGGAATAGACTATGAAGAAACATTTGCTCCTGTAGCCAGATATACCTCAATCAGGGCTGTACTAGCCATTGCAGCAACTAAGGGATGGAAGGTACATCAAATGGATGTAAAGACAACTTTTCTGAATGGAGAGATATCTGAAGAAGTATACCTAGAGCAACCTGAAGGATTTGAGTTCCATCATGCAGAATCTCATGTGTGCAGACTCAAGAAAGCTCTATATGGGCTCAAATAGGCTCCCAAAGTTTGGTATGAAAGACTTGACACATATATATCAAAACTAGGCTTCTCTAAAAATGATGCAGATCCTAATCTCTACTACAAACAAAATAAAGGTGATATGCTAATAATAATTTTATATGTTGATGACTTATTAATCTCTGGAGAAGATCACCTTATAGATCAATGCAAGAAAGAGCTATCCAAAGAATTTGATATGAAGGACTTGAGATTCCTTCATTATTTCCTAGGGTTGGAAGTATGGAAGAATCCTGATAACATTGTTCTAAACCAAGGCAAGTATACATTAGACATCCTGAAGAGATTTGGAATGCTCAACTGCAGACCTATGACCTCTCCAATGGAGACCAATCTTCATAAACTCAAAGAAGCAGCAACAGAATCACCTTCTACTGACCCCACTCTATATAGGAAAATGATTGGGTCTCTTATGTATCTGGTAAATACAAGACCAGATATCTGCTATGCACTAAATGCCTTGAGTCGGTTTATGTGTGAGCCAAAGGAGATACACTTGGTAGTAGTAAAACACATTATGAGATATCTACAAGGCACCTTAAACCTTGGTCTCAAGTATAAGAAAATTGATCTTAATCTACACGGATTCTCAGATTCAGATTGGGCTGGAAGTGTGACTGATCAGAAAAGCACCTCTGGGTGCTGCTTCAGTTTGGGATCAGCCATGATATCCTGGATCAACAGAAAGCAGTCTTCTGTAGCACAAAGTTCCACCGAGGCCGAATACATTGCAGCCTCCATGGATGCCCGAGAAGCGATGTGGCTTAGAAAGTTGCTTGTGGGATTGTTTGGTAATCCGATGAAACCTACAATCATCCATTGCGACAATCAAAGTTGCATAAAACTTTCAGTGAATCCAGTATTCCATGATAGATCCAAACATATTGAGATCCCATACCATTATGTACGAGACATGGTAGACAAAAATGTGATCAAATTAGAATATGTTAGTACGGGAGATTAGACTGCAGATATTCTAACCAAACCACTTTCCAGAGTGAAGGTTGATCACTTCAGAAAAGGTTTAGGTATGATAGAAAGGTAATTTGCTTTGTAAATAAGATGTTGAAAATGTAAACTTCTTTTGTCATGTTGAGACATTATGGGTTTTACCCCCTGTGTTCATATCTAAGAGGTGACGATTTCTCAGATTATAAACAATTGTATGCAGACATCATAAGGTGACGATCTTATGATTCTCAAACCAATTATCATGTTGGATCTCTGGTATGTCATGGATGTGCCATGATGGTGTTGTGATAAAACATTTGAATAAAATGTTTGTGCACATATCACAATAAGGATAAGATGAGAATTTAACCATCCTCATATGTTTATCCTCAGTGTTGCATGTTTGGGCAATACTAATATCACGTGTCTAGGTGATATTTTGTTATAATAAAATGATGAATCCTTTATATCACATGATTGGGTGATACATACTTAGAGTAAAGTCTTATATTTGTATCCTATGTCCTAATGATACTTCATATCATATGTATAGATGATATATATTCTTGGAGCTTGACATTATGAAAAGAAATGTGATGGAGGTTACTTTATCTATCTTCCAAAAGCTAAGAGGGAGTGTTAATGCATTAGTAGCTTCTACAAGATAAGACTCTCCTAACTCTCTACTCTGTTATTAGTTTACTCATTCATGCTTTATGTTTATCAGACTATAACATTGATCATAATTATGATATTGATATTGGATAATGATGGATTAGATTGACAATCTACTTAACTATGTTAAGTGTCAATCTAAAGGGCTATCGGGCTACTAACCCAATAGCATATTAATGTCAATTCATATATGAATCGACATTAATATGCTATCAGGGTATTAACCCGATAGCATATAATGCTAACCATAATTTTTATTGTTTACTTTATATTGATCCATTATTATATGCTTTGATACCGATTCATTATCGGGTATGTTTTATCTGAAACAATTAACGAATACCGATTCATGATCGGATGTGTTTATAAGCGTTGTTATCATTAACAGTGATACCGATTCACCATCGGGTATGTTCATAAGCATTAAACGATTCATTATTGGGTAGAAGCACTGTTATCATTATACCGATACATTAATGTTTGTAGCATCGATTAGTTATGGATCCGTTAATGTTGGTAAGGGTCACAACCAAGTGACATGTTGGTCAGACATGTCTAAAAGACATGCCTGATCAAGGTGCCACTTGATCGTGGCCATCCTACTACTTATACATCATTCGAACCAAAGGAGATGACATTGAAATCGATACATGTTCATCCTCCTAACCTGCAGTAAAAGAAAGATAGCAATATTAGTGTCATAGTCATAATATCAAAATTAAAATACACCATCCTGCATATAACCTATTCATTAAATTGGAAATTACAATACTTTTACAATAGATAAATATGGTTCGTGACAACTAAGTATCTGTCAATTCTCTCATACGATGCATGAGGTGCCTTCTTAAGACCATATAAATCTTTCTTCAATTTACATACTTGAGACTCTTTCCCATGAATCACGAACCCCTTAGGTTGCTCGATGTAGACCTCTTCCTCAATCACACCATTGAGAAAAACTATCTTCACATCAATCTGATGTAACTTCCATCCCTTAGCTGCTACAGTGGCAATGATGGTCTTGATGGAAGTATAGCGAGCAACAGGAGCAAATGTTTCTTCATAGTCTATTCCCTCTTTCTGAGAGAACCCACGAGCCACAAATCTAGCCTTGTCAATGCTTCCATCAACTGCATGCTTAATCTTGTACAACCACTTGGAAGATACAACAGACTTCCCCTCAGGTCTAGGAACAATATCCCACATATAATTCTTGATAATGGGTTGATACTCTTCATCCATTGCATCTTTCCATACTTGTTGTTTTAAAGCTTCATCAACACTGGAAGGTTCAGTCTCAATAAGATTACACATCAATGCAACATAGCTAGTGAATCTATGTGGTCTTTTACTTTATCTGAATGTGCCTCTAGGAGTTGCAAACTGTTTTGCCTCCTGCATAGTGTTTCTTGCCCAAAGAGGTCTCTTTCAAGTCACAACAATATCTCTAGGCCCATCAGTAGGATCCAAAGGTTCAATTGGATCATCATTCACTTCAGGTTCTGTAGACTCCCTCTGAATATTAGGAGCATAATCAACATCCATGTCTTGAGGAGTCTCATGATTTTCATCATCTATCTCCATGCAAGAACCCTTTGATTTTATGAATGCAACATCTTCCTCAAATTTGACATCCCTTCTTACTTCTATTTGCTTCTGACCAGGAATGTAAATACGGTAGGCTTTGGAGGTTTCACTGTAGCCCACAAATATCCCTCTCTTGCTAGAGGGTTCCAACTTGGTCCTCTTGTCCTTGGTAATATGAACATACACAAGGCAACCAAAGATTCTCAGGTGGCTGATATTAGGCTTAGTCCTTGAAAAGGCTTCTTTAGGAGTCATATTTTGTAGTATCCGGTGAGGACATCTGTTCTGGACACATAGTGTTGTTCTAGATGCTTCTGCCCATAGAAAAGTCTGAAGGTCTTGATCATGAATCATAATTTTAGCAGCTTCAACAATGGATCTATTTTTTCTTTCTTCAATCCCATTTTGTTGAGGGTTGCAGGGGACACAAAACTCCCTCTTGATCCCTGCCTCAATACAGAAATCATGAAACCTACCCGAGGTATACTCACCTCCATTATCAAACCTTAAAAAATTATTTCTCTTTCCAGATAAATTTTCTACTTGAGCTTTAAACTCTTTAAACCTACCTAGGACTTCATCAGACTCTTTAGACCTTAACAAATAAATCCAAGTCTTCCTAGAGTAGTCATCTATGAAAGTTACATAATACAAAAACCGACTTAGGGATGGATTTGACATTGGACCACATAAATATGAATGTACAAGATCAATAATTTCTTTAGACCTACTTTCACTACAATGAAAAGGACTCTTAATATTTTTACCCATAGCACAACCTTTATAAGTACCATCATGTACATGATTAAGTTTAGGAATACCTTTCACCATCTTTTCTAGTGATGGAAGAGCCCTAAAATGAAGATGCCCAAGTCTTCTATGCCAAAGTTCGCTAGAAATGGAAGAATCATGAAGAAGAGCTTGGACTGGAAGAGTGGAAAGCTTATACAAACTCTCATGTTGATTTCCGATCACACGAGAATTCTTGATGCTAGAGTTCTTTGGCCATGCTAGAACTCTTCCTTCAGAAAATGCAATTTGATAGCCCTTATCCCCCAAGGCTAAAATAGACACAAGGTTTCTCTTGATCCTTGGCATGAACAAAACATTAGTTAGGTGAAGTGAGACTCCAAATTCTAGGTTTAGATATATAGCACCAAAACCTCTTACTGAATAGAGTGCATCATCTCCAATGATCACTTGAAGATTAGACTCCTCCACCAAATCTGAAAGGTGCTCTCAATAGCCGGTGATGTGTCTAGAGGCTCCATTATCAATCAACCATGTATCATTGTTTGTAGGAACATTGCTGGATAATGCTGAAATAAAAACAAAACCATTGGAGTTATCTTCTGCCTCCTTCTGAGATGAAACTTCAATGATGTTTTCGCCTTGATGCTTAGGTCTTGTCAAACAATCCCTTGCATAGTGACCAAACTTGTCACATCTAAAGCACTGGATGCGAGAGAGATCTTTCTTCTTCTTCTTTGGATCATGTGTGGAATCTAATTTCTGATCTCTATTCCTTTTGAAGTTTCCCTTCTTCCAATTCTTTCCTTTATTGGTAGATTGAGTGGCAAGAACATGAGTATCTTTGTTTTGAGAACTTTTGATAATTCCCCTAGCCGCCAATCTTGATTCTTCTTGAATGCAATCCGCACAAATTTGATCAAACTTAGGTAATTTGGATCTTCCACTTATGCTTTGGATAAATGGCTCTCATGAATGAGGAATTTCATTTAAATCCAACATGACAAGGTCTTTATCAATCACTTGATCTCCAATTGTGCTTAGTTGGTCTCTCAATTCTGAAATTTTCATAAAGAATGACATAACTGATTCTCCTTTTTCCATCTTTACTTGGTGGAGTTGTTTGCTCAAAGCAAGAGCCCTACTTGTGTTGTTATCTCATATAAACCTTCCAAGGTCTTGAACATATCTCTCACAGATGTCATCTTGGAGATGAGAGACACCAAGTGATCCCTCATCGAGTCAATTAATATCTTCTTTGCTTTGACGACATTTTTTTAAAATTGAAGCTTCTCCTCATAATCTTCAGGTTTAGATAAATCCTTTTCCTCCACAAATTGAAGTAGATCATTTTCTTCAAGTGCAATGAGCATTCTAAACTTCCATGAGGTGAATTTAGACGCGCCTTCAAGTAGATATCCTCAACTTTAAGATCGTTCACCATTTTCGAGGCTTAGTAGATACTTCTTGAAGGAGAGAGAGATGAGAGAATACTTAGAAGTTGTAGAAAATTTGATCACGATCTTTCTTTCACCGTGGCTCTGATACCATGTTAAGTTTTAGGATCAGATTAGATAAGCAATAATTCAAGCACAATAACACAGAATGTACCCTAGGAAAACCTTCCTCATGAAGGTGAAAAATCCAGCAATAAATTTCTTGTAATGTATTAACAAAATGTCTTTACAAATGCTTCACTCTTTGAAGCTATACAACAAGAAGATTCACTCTAGAATCAAGTAATAAATATAGGTTCGATCTGCCTTATATCACAATCACAATTAGCTATAGGAGATATCAAACTGCTGGAGATAGAACCCACTCTTGAAGAAGATGATATTTGTATGATCTACCTGAATGTGAAGGAGAGATGCCGATCTGTTGTAGAAGAAAACGAACTGCAGAAGAGATACAATACGTTTGCGTATTGATTCAATACCATTTGGGGGAGGGATACAATCTACATACATACCTGATTATGTGTGCATTCAACCAACACGTCCATCCAAGAGTCGACTTCTTTATTAAGCAACATGACTCTTCATTACTGATTATAATCAACACGTCTTCCAAGGGTCGGCTTCTTATACAATTAGCTATCTTATGTTAACAAACCGATTCAATATAAAAGTTGACAATGTGCATAAATTGAACAAGTTAAATGTGTAAGGCCAATAGGCCAATTGCACATTTACATTTGCTCGGCCTTGAAGGAGTCCGATTATAGCTATTATCATTAACAATTCATTGTCAGAAGTTCTTTTGTATCTAACAATTCCTTGTCAGATGAATGCTGGGAGGATATTAAAATGTTAAACAGTCTTTGTAATGACTTTAACACAGTAAATGACTTTGTGTACAAGCCATTTAAAGTCCCTAGAAGTTTCAAGTGCATTGTCAGGGCCACTCCAAAGGAAAGTTTGGCTGCCTACATTAGGATTTGTTTCTAGATGAACCTAGATAAGCCACTTCGTTAGGTAGTGATTTTTGTTAAGTTTTAGGATCAGATTAGATAAGCAACAATTCAAGCACAACAACACATAATGTAACCTGGAAAAGCCTTCCTCCTGAAGGTGAAAAACCCAACAACAAATGTCTTGTAATGTATTAACAAAATGTCTTTACAAATGCTTCACTCTTTGAAGCTATACAACAAGAAACTACTAAAGAGAATCCGTCATAAACCTAGATAAGCCACTTCGTTAGGTAGTGATTTTAAAGGCCAAGGTCATCAACACAAGTGGAAGGTGACATCTCTTTTTGAGGCATTCATTGTCATAAACTTTACTTCATGGAAAGAAACTACTAAAGAGAATCTGTGGTTTGCAATTTTGCTTCTCAGGCTCCAGCAACTGCGGGGGTTCTAAAAAATCAAAACATTCCCACAAACGATTAATTATTAATCCTATTAGTTGCCTTTGATGCAAGATGGGTGGTGTTGATAAAGTATATAATCTTGATAATGATATTAAATAGCAGGGAATGGAAGGAAATCAAGGCATTGTATGAGATAGTCAAGATAGTTAAGTGGAAGATATATTTGAAAAATAATAGAATGATATGCTTTTCCCTAGAGGTTTTTGTGGAGGGAATGATTAAGACAACCTCCTTAAGAGAAATGAGTGAGATGAAGCTTCATATTGAAGATGAGTTCCTTCCCGAGTTAGAAGACGATTTATGCACAATAGGAATTATGTTTCTAATTAACAGTTTATAACTAACTAAGAAAGAGTGAAGAAGACATTTGATTCATAAAGATTGTAGGTTGACACTAGAATTAAATGCAAAAAGAAACGAAATATAATAAGAAAATTAAAATAAGAACCCAAAGTTTATAATGGAAGGGGTTCATTGTCACATCATCCAAATTGTTTGGTTGGGTGAAAGTTTAAGCCTTTCTCAAGAATCAAAGATGATAATATTGACAATATTAGGTTAGGATTAGTGATTTCTAAGAGCGTAACTTCAAAACAAACCTAAACTACATATATTCAACTTAACCATCTATTAATCACGTGTATTTCTTAAGGTTCTTTAAGCTGCAACTCTATTCATTTGAATTACAATATAAGCTTTTTGCAAGATCATTCACAAAATAATTGTTATGAACATGCATCATAATTTTAAAGAAGAATATGTAAAATTAGATTTTAAGTCTTCATGGATCATCAAATACAATATCTATTAAAGGATACATTCACATTATATGATTGAAATGATTTCATCCTTTTCAAGCATATATAAAGGAGTACATGACCAATACAAATGTCAGGAATTAGTACAATCACAAATTTAGTGTACATTAACATAGTTCCTTATATAACCATTGCAAATATGAAAGGTTGTCATCATGGTGAATGAAGTAAAGCAACACATGTAAGCATGCCCTTGTCATAGAAGCACAACCAAATCAATTTATAGAAGCACAACCAAATCAATTTGTGATTTCTTGTGATTCAAAGGACACATTAGCACATCCATTCTTTTCAATATACATGGGTCACACAATGAAGTATATAAGAAGATAA